>NW_027476221.1:300000-455197 GCF_051020955.1 Megalopta genalis | reverse complement strand
TAGATTCAACTGCATGCGAAACAAACGAGTTAGCTTCACAGTCATTCGAAACACATGATTTAGCTTCAAATCAATGCGAGGTAGAAGATTTAGATTCAAATCCATGCGAAACAAATGATTTAGCTTCAAATACTTGCGATATAAATGATTTAGATTCAACTGCATGCGAAACAAACGAGTTAGCTTCACGTTCATTTGAAACACATGATTTATATTCAAATCAATGCCGAGTAGAAGTTTTAGCTTCAAATCCATGCGAAACAAATGATTTAGCTTCAAATACTTGCGATATAAACGATATAGCTCCAAATGCATGCGAAACAAACGAGTTAGCTTCACAGTCATTCGAAACACATGATTCATCTTCAAATCTATGCGAAGTAGAAGGTTTAGCTTCATATCCATGCGAAACAAATGATTTACCTTCGAATACTAGCGACATAAATGATTTAGCTTCAACTAGAAGCGAAACAAGCGAGTTAGCTTCTAATCCATGCGAAAAAAAATATTTAGCTTCAAATACTAGCGATATAAATGATATAGCTTCAACTGGAAGCGAAACAAGCGAGTTAGCTTCAAATCCACGCGAAACACATGATTTATCTTCCAAGCAAAGCGAAGTAGAAGGTGTAGCCTCAAATCCATGCGAAACAAATGATTTAGCTTCAAATACCAGCGATATAAATGACTTAGCTCCAACTGGAAGCGAAACATGCGAGTTAGCTTCAAATCCATGCGAAACTAATGATTTAGCTTCAAGTACTTGCGATGTAAACGATATAGCTTCAAATGCATGCGAAACAAACGAGTTAGCTTCACATTCATTCGAGACACACGATTTAGCTTCAAATCAATGCGAAGTAGAAGATTGAGCTTCAAATCCATGCGGAATAAATGATTTAGCTTCAAATACTTGCGATATAAATGATTTAGATTCAACTGCATGCGAAACAAACGAGTTAGCTTCACGTTCATTTGAAACACATGATTTAGATTCAAATCAATGCCGAGTAGAAGTTTTAGCTTCAAATCCATGCGACACAAATGATTTAGCTTCAAATACTTGCGATATAAACGATATATCTTCAAATGCGTGCGAAACAAACGAGTTAGCTCCACAGTCATTCAAAACACATGATTTAGCTTCAAATCAATGCGAAGTAGAAGGTTTAGCTTCAAATACATGCGAAACAAATGATTTACCTTCAGATACTTGCGATATAAATGATTTAGCTTTAACTGGAAGCGAAACAAGCGAGTTAGCTTCTAATACATGCGAAACAAACGAGTTAGCTTCACATTAATTCGAAACACATGATTTAGCCTCAAATCACTGCGAGGTAGAAGATTTAGATTCAAATCCATGCGAAACAAATGATTTAGCTTCAAATACTTACGATATAAACGATATATATTCAACTGCATGCGAAACAAACGAGTTAGCTTCACGTTCATTCGAAACACATGATTTAGCTTCAAATCAATGCGAAGTAGAAGGTTTAGCTTCAAATCCTTGCGAAACAAATGATTTACCTTCAAATACTTGCGATATAAATGATTTAGCTTTAACTGGAAGCGAAACAAGCGAGTTAGCTTCTAATCCATGCGAAACAAACGAGTTAGCTTCACATTAATTCGAAACACATGATTTAGCCTCAAATCAATGCGAGGTAGGAGATTTATCTTCAAATCCATGCGAAACAAATGATTTTGCTTCAAATACTGCGATATAAATGATTTAGATTCAACTGCATGCGAAACAAACAAGTTATATTCAAATCCGTGCAAAACACGAGATTTAGATTCAAATCATTGCAGAGTAAAAGTTTTAGCTTCAAATCCATGCGAAACAAATGATTTAGCTTCAAATACTTGCGATATAAACGATATAGCTTCAAATGCATGCGAAACAAACGAGTTAGCTTCACGTTCATTCGAAACACATGATTTAGCTTCAAATCAATGCGAAGTAGAAGGTTTAGCTTCAAATCCATGCGAAATAATTGATTTAGCTACAAATACTTGCGATATAAACGATATAGCTTCAAATGCATGCGAAACAAACGAGTTAGCTTCACAGTCATTCGAAACACATGATTCATCTTCAAATCAATGCGAAGTAGAAGGTTTAGCTTCATATCCATGCGAAACAAATGATTTACCTTCGAATACTAGCGACATAAATGATTTAGCTTCAACTAGAAGCGAAACAAGCGAGTTAGCTTCTAATCCATGCGAAAAAAATATTTAGCTTCAAATACTAGCGATATAAATGATATAGCTTCAACTGGAAGCGAAACAAGCGAGTTAGCTTCAAATACACGCGAAACACATGATTTATCTTCCAAGCAATGCGAAGTAGAAGGTGCAGCCGCAAATCCATGCGAAACAAATGTTTTAGCTTCAAATACCAGCGATATAAATGACTTAGCTCCAACTGGAAGCGAAACATGCGAGTTAGCTTCAAATCCATGCGAAACTAATGATTTAGCTTCAAGTACTTGCGATATAAACGATATAGCTTCAAATGCATGCGAAACAAACGAGTTAGCTTCACATTCATTCGAAACACACGATTTAGCTTCAAATCAATGCGAAGTAGAAGGTGTAGCTTCAAATCCATGCAAAACAAATGATTTGCCTTCAAATACTGGCGATATAAATGATTTAGCACCAACTGAAAGCGATACAAGCGAATTAGCTTCTAATTCATGCGAAAAGAAAGATTTAGCTTCAAATACTTGCGATATAAACGATATAGCTTCAAATGCATGCGAAACAAACGAGTTAGATTCAAATCCATGCAAAACACGAGATTTAGATTCAAATCATTGCAGAGTAGAAGTTTTAGCTTCAAATCCATGCGAAACAAATGATTTAGCCTCAAATACCAGCGATATAAATGATTTAGCTTCAAATCCATGCGAAACAAGTGATTTAGCTTCAAATACCAGCGATATAAACGATATAGCTCTAAATGCATGCGAAACAAACGAGTTATCTTCACAGTCATTCAAAACACATGATTTAGCTTCAAATCAATGCGAAGAAGAAGGTTTAGCTACAAATCCAAGAGAAACAAATGATTTTGCTTCAAATACTTGCGATATAAACGATATAGCTTCAAATGCATGCGAAACAAACGAGTTAGATTCAAATCCATGCAAAACACGAGATTTAGATTCAAATCATTGCAGAGTAGAAGTTTTAGCTTCAAATCCATGCGAAACAAATGATTTAGCCTCAAATACTTGCGATATAAACGACATAGCTCTAAATGCATGCGAAACAAACGAGTTATCATCACAGTCATTCAAAACACATGATTTAGCTTCAAATCAATGCGAAGAAGAAGGTTCAGCTTCAAATCCAAGAGAAACAAATGATTTTGCTTCAAATACTGCGATATAAATGATTTAGATTCTACTGCATGCGAAACAAACATGTTAGATTCAAATCCATGCAAAACACGAGATTTAGATTCAAATCATTGTAGTGTAGAAGTTTTAGCTTCAAATCCATGCGAAACAAATGATTTAGCTTCAAATACCAGCGATATAAATGATTTAGCTTCAAATCCATGCGAAACAAATGATTTAGCTTCAAATACCAGCGATATAAATGATTTAGATTCAACTGCATGCGAAACAAACGAGTTAGCTTCACGTTCATTTGAAACACATGATTTAGATTCAAATCAATGCCGAGTAGAAGTTTTAGCTTCAAATCCAAGCGAAACAAATGATTTTGCTACAAATACTTGCGATATAAACGATATAGCTTCAAATGCATGCGAAACAAACGAGTTAGCTTCACATTCATTCGAAACACATGATTTAGCTTCAAATCAATGCGAAGTAGAAGGTTTAGCTTCATATCCAAGCGAAACAAATAATTTAGCTTCAAATACTTGCGATATAAATGATTTAGATTCAACTGCATGCGAAACAAACGAGTTAGCTTCAAATCCACGCGAAACACGTGATTTATCTTCCTTGCATTGTGCAGTAGAAGGTTTAGCTTCAAATCCATGCGACACAAATGATTTAGCTTCAAATACTAGCGATATAAATGATATAGCTTCAATTGGAAGCGAAACAAGCTAGTTAGCTTCTAATCCAAGCGAAACAAATGATTTTGCTTCAAATACTTGCGATATAAATGATTTAGATTCAACTGCATGCGAAACAAACGAGTTAGCTTCACAGTCATTCGAAACACATGATTTAGCTTCAAATCAATGCGAGGTAGAAGATTTAGATTCAAATCCATGCGAAACAAATGATTTAGCTTCAAATACTTGCGATATAAATGATTTAGATTCAACTGCATGCGAAACAAACGAGTTAGCTTCACGTTCATTTGAAACACATGATTTATATTCAAATCAATGCCGAGTAGAAGTTTTAGCTTCAAATCCATGCGAAACAAATGATTTAGCTTCAAATACTTGCGATATAAACGATATAGCTCCAAATGCATGCGAAACAAACGAGTTAGCTTCACAGTCATTCGAAACACATGATTCATCTTCAAATCTATGCGAAGTAGAAGGTTTAGCTTCATATCCATGCGAAACAAATGATTTACCTTCGAATACTAGCGACATAAATGATTTAGCTTCAACTAGAAGCGAAACAAGCGAGTTAGCTTCTAATCCATGCGAAAAAAAATATTTAGCTTCAAATACTAGCGATATAAATGATATAGCTTCAACTGGAAGCGAAACAAGCGAGTTAGCTTCAAATCCACGCGAAACACATGATTTATCTTCCAAGCAAAGCGAAGTAGAAGGTGTAGCCTCAAAACCATGCGAAACAAATGATTTAGCTTCAAATACCAGCGATATAAATGACTTAGCTCCAACTGGAAGCGAAACATGCGAGTTAGCTTCAAATCCATGCGAAACTAATGATTTAGCTTCAAGTACTTGCGATGTAAACGATATAGCTTCAAATGCATGCGAAACAAACGAGTTAGCTTCACATTCATTCGAGACACACGATTTAGCTTCAAATCAATGCGAAGTAGAAGATTGAGCTTCAAATCCATGCGGAATAAATGATTTAGCTTCAAATACTTGCGATATAAATGATTTAGATTCAACTGCATGCGAAACAAACGAGTTAGCTTCACGTTCATTTGAAACACATGATTTAGATTCAAATCAATGCCGAGTAGAAGTTTTAGCTTCAAATCCATGCGACACAAATGATTTAGCTTCAAATACTTGCGATATAAACGATATATCTTCAAATGCGTGCGAAACAAACGAGTTAGCTCCACAGTCATTCAAAACACATGATTTAGCTTCAAATCAATGCGAAGTAGAAGGTTTAGCTTCAAATACATGCGAAACAAATGATTTACCTTCAGATACTTGCGATATAAATGATTTAGCTTTAACTGGAAGCGAAACAAGCGAGTTAGCTTCTAATACATGCGAAACAAACGAGTTAGCTTCACATTAATTCGAAACACATGATTTAGCCTCAAATCACTGCGAGGTAGAAGATTTAGATTCAAATCCATGCGAAACAAATGATTTAGCTTCAAATACTTACGATATAAACGATATATATTCAACTGCATGCGAAACAAACGAGTTAGCTTCACGTTCATTCGAAACACATGATTTAGCTTCAAATCAATGCGAAGTAGAAGGTTTAGCTTCAAATCCTTGCGAAACAAATGATTTACCTTCAAATACTTGCGATATAAATGATTTAGCTTTAACTGGAAGCGAAACAAGCGAGTTAGCTTCTAATCCATGCGAAACAAACGAGTTAGCTTCACATTAATTCGAAACACATGATTTAGCCTCAAATCAATGCGAGGTAGGAGATTTATCTTCAAATCCATGCGAAACAAATGATTTTGCTTCAAATACTGCGATATAAATGATTTAGATTCAACTGCATGCGAAACAAACAAGTTATATTCAAATCCGTGCAAAACACGAGATTTAGATTCAAATCATTGCAGAGTAAAAGTTTTAGCTTCAAATCCATGCGAAACAAATGATTTAGCTTCAAATACTTGCGATATAAACGATATAGCTTCAAATGCATGCGAAACAAACGAGTTAGCTTCACGTTCATTCGAAACACATGATTTAGCTTCAAATCAATGCGAAGTAGAAGGTTTAGCTTCAAATCCATGCGAAATAATTGATTTAGCTACAAATACTTGCGATATAAACGATATAGCTTCAAATGCATGCGAAACAAACGAGTTAGCTTCACAGTCATTCGAAACACATGATTCATCTTCAAATCAATGCGAAGTAGAAGGTTTAGCTTCATATCCATGCGAAACAAATGATTTACCTTCGAATACTAGCGACATAAATGATTTAGCTTCAACTAGAAGCGAAACAAGCGAGTTAGCTTCTAATCCATGCGAAAAAAATATTTAGCTTCAAATACTAGCGATATAAATGATATAGCTTCAACTGGAAGCGAAACAAGCGAGTTAGCTTCAAATACACGCGAAATACATGATTTATCTTCCAAGCAAAGCTAAGTAGAAGGTGTAGCCTCAAATCTATGCGAAACAAATGATTTAGCTTCAAATACTTGCGATATAAATGATTTAGATTCAACTGCATGCGAAACAAACGAGTTAGCTTCACGTTCATTTGAAACACTTGATTTAGATTCAAATCTATGCCGAGTAGAAGTTTTAGCTTCAAATCCAAGCGAAACAAATGATTTTGCTTCAAATACTTGCGATATAAATGATTTAGATTCAACTGCATGCGAAACAAACGAGTTAGCTTCACATTCATTCGAAACACATGATTTAGCTTCAAATCAATGCGAAGTAGAAGGTTTAGCTTCATATCCAAGCGAAACAAATAATTTAGCTTCAAATACTTGCGATATAAATGATTTAGATTCAACTGCATGCGAAACAAACGAGTTAGCTTCAAATCCACGCGAAACACATGATTTATCTTCCTTGCATTGCGCAGTAGAAGGTTTAGCTTCAAATCCATGCGACACAAATGATTTAGCTTCACAGTCATTCGAAACACATGATTTAGCTTCAAATCAATGCGAAGTAGAAGGTGTAGCATCAAATCCATGCAAAACAAACGATTTGCCTTCAAATACTGGCGATATAAATGATTTAGCACCAACTGAAAGCGATACAAGCGAATTAGCTTCTAATTCATGCGAAAAGAAAGATTTAGCTTCAAATACTTGCGATATAAACGATATAGATTCAAATGCATGCGAAACAAACGAGTTAGCTTCACAGTCATTCGAAACACATGATTTATCTTCAAATCAATGCGAAGTAGAAGGTTTAGCTTCAAATCCATGCGAAACAAATGATTTACCTTCAAATACCAGCGATATAAATGATTTAGCTTCAAGTGGAAGCGAAACAAGCGCGTTAGCTTCTAATCCATGCGAAAAAAAGATTTAGCTTCAAGTACTTGCGATATAATCGATATAGCTTCAAATGCATGCGAAACAAACGAGTTAGCTTCACAGTCATTCGAAACACATGATTTATCTTCAAATCAATGCGAAGTAGAAGGTTTAGCTTCAAATCCATGCGAAACAAATGATTTAGTTTCAAATACTAGCGATATAAATGATTTAGCACCAACTGGAAGCGAAACATGCGAGTTACCTTCAAATCCATGCGAAACAAATGATTTGGCTTCAAGTACTTGCGATATAAACGATATAGCTTCAAATGCATGCGAAACAAACGAGTTAGCTTCACATTCATTCGAAACACATGATTTAGCTTCAAATCAATGCGAAATAGAAGGTTTAGCTTCAAATCCAAGCGAAACAAACTAGTTAGCTTCACATTCATTCGAAACACATGATTTAGCTTCAAATCAATGCGAAGTAGAAGATTTAGCTTCAAATCAATGCGAAACAAATGATTTAACTTCAAATACTTGCGATATAAATGATTTAGCTTCAACTGGAAGTGAAACTAGCGAGTTAGCTTCACATTCATACGAAACACATGATTTACCTCCAAATCAATTCGAAGTAGAAGGTTTAGCTTCAAATCCAAGGGAAACAAATGATTTTGCTTCAAATACTTGCGATATAAACGATATAGCTTCAAATGCATGCGAAACAAACGAGTTAGATTCAAATCCATGCAAAACACGAGATTTAGATTCAAATCATTGCAGAGTAGAAGTTTTAGCTTCAAATCCATGCGAAACAAATGATTTAGCCTCAAATACCAGCGATATAAATGATTTAGCTTCAAATCCATGCGAAACAAGTGATTTAGCTTCAAATACCAGCGATATAAACGATATAGCTCTAAATGCATGCGAAACAAACGAGTTATCTTCACAGTCATTCAAAACACATGATTTAGCTTCAAATCAATGCGAAGAAGAAGGTTTAGCTACAAATCCAAGAGAAACAAATGATTTTGCTTCAAATACTGCGATATAAATGATTTAGATTCTACTGCATGCGAAACAAACAAGTTAGATTCAAATCCATGCAAAACACGAGATTTAGATTCAAATCATTGTAGTGTAGAAGTTTTAGCTTCAAATCCATGCGAAACAAATGATTTAGCTTCAAATACCAGCGATATAAATGATTTAGCTTCAAATCCATGCGAAACAAGTGATTTAGCTTCAAATACCAGCGATATAAATGATTTAGATTCAACTGCATGCGAAACAAACGAGTTAGCTTCACGATCATTTGAAACACATGATTTAGATTCAAATCAATGCCGAGTAGAAGTTTTATCTTCAAATCCAAGCGAAACAAATGATTTTAGCTTCAAGTACTTGCGATATAAATGATTTAGATTCAACTGCATGCGAAACAAACGAGTTAGCTTCACGTTCATTTGAAACACATGATTTAGATTCAAATCATGCCGAGTAGAAGGTTTAGCTTCAAATCCAAGCGAAACAAATGATTTTGCTACAAATACTTGCGATATAAACGATATAGCTTCAAATGCATGCCGAAACAAACGAGTTAGCTTCACATTCATTCGAAACACATGATTTAGCTTCAAATCAATGCGAAGTGGAAGGTTAGCTTCATATCCAAGCGAAACAAATGATTTACCTTCGAATACAAGCGACATAAATGATATAGCTTCAAATGCATGCGAAACAAACGAGTTAGATTCAAATCCATGCAAAACACGAGATTTAGATTCAAATCATTGCAGAGTAGAAGTTTTAGCTTCAAATCCATGCGAAACAAATGATTTAGCCCTCAAATACTTGCGATATAAACGATATAGCTCTAAATGCATGCGAAACAAACTAGTTAGATTCACATTCATTCGAAACACATGATTTACCTTCAAATCAATGCGAAGTAGAAGATTTAGCTTCAAATCAATGCGAAACAAATGATTTAACTTCAAATACTTGCGATATAAATGATTTATCTTCAACTGGAAGTGAAACAAGCGAGTTAGCTTCAAATCCATGCGAAACAAATGATTTAGCTTCAAATATTTCCGATATAAATGACTTAGCTTCAACTGGAAGCGAGATAAAGGAGTTAGCTTCACATTCATGCGAAACACATGATTTACCTCCAAATCAATTCGAAGTAGAAGGTTAGCTTCAAATCCAAGCGAACAAATGATTTTGCTTCAAATACTTGCGATATAAACGATATAGCTTCAAATGCATGCGAACAAACGAGTTAGATTCAAATCCATGCAAAACACGAGATTTAGATTCAAATCATTGCAGAGTAGAAGTTTAGCTTCAAATCCATGCGAAACAAATGATTTTAGCCTCAATACTTGCGATATAAACGATATAGCTCTAAATGCATGCGAAACAAACGAGTTATCATCACAGTCATTCAAAACACATGATTTAGCTTCCAATCAATGCGAAGAAGAAGGTTCAGCTTCAAATCCAAGAGAAACAAATGATTTTGCTTCAAATACTGCGATATAAATGATTTTAGATTCTACTGGCATGCGAAACAACATGTTAGATTCAAATCCATGCAAAACACGAGATTTAGATTCAAATCATTGTAGTGTAGAAGTTTTAGCTTCAAATCCATGCGAAACAAATGATTTAGCTTCAAATACCAGCGATTAATAATGATTTAGCTTCAAATCCATGCGAAACAATGATTTAGCTTCAAATACCAGCGATATAAATGATTTAGATTCAACTGCATGCGAAACAAACGAGTTAGCTTCACGTTCATTGAAACACATGATTTAGATTCAAATCAATGCCGAGTAGAGTTTTAGCTTCAAATCCAAGCGAAACAAATGATTTTGCTACAAATACTTGCGATATAAAACGATATAGCTTCAAATGCATGCGAAACAAACGAGTTAGCTTCACATTCATTCGAACACATGATTTAGCTTCAAATCAATGCGAAGTAGAAGGTTTAGCTTCATATCCAAGCGAAACTAATATTTAGCTTCAAATACTTGCGATATAAATGATTTAGATTCAACTGCATGCGAAACAAACGAGTTAGCTTCAAATCCACGCGAAACACGTGATTTATCTTCCTTGCATTGTGCAGTATGAAGGTTTAGCTTTCAAATCCATGCGACACAAATGATTTAGCTTCAAATACTAGCGATATAATGGATATAGCTTCAATTGGAAGCGAAACAAGCTAGTTAGCTTCTAATCCAAGCGAAACAAATGATTTTGCTTCAAATACTTGCGATATAAATGATTTAGATTCAACTGCATGCGAAACAAACGAGTTAGCTTCACAGTCATTCGAAACACATGATTTAGCTTCAAATCAATGCGAAGTAGAAGGTTTAGATTCAAATCCATGCAAACACGAGATTTAGATTCAAATCAATGCCGAGTACAAGTTTTTAGCTTCAAATCCATGCGAAACAAATGATTTAGCTTCAAATACTTGCGATATCAACGATATAGCTCCAACTGCATGCGAAACAAACGAGTTAGCTTCACAGTCATTCGAAACACATGACTTCTCTTCAAATCAATGCGAAGTAGAAGGTTTAGCTTCAAATCCATGCGAAACAAATGATTTACCTTTGAATACTAGCGACATAAATTGATTTAGCTTCAACTAGAAGCGAAACAAGCGAGCTAGCTTCTA
This sequence comes from Megalopta genalis, assembly GCF_051020955.1. Classification (NCBI taxonomy): domain Eukaryota; kingdom Metazoa; phylum Arthropoda; class Insecta; order Hymenoptera; family Halictidae; genus Megalopta; species Megalopta genalis. The sequence goes on along the minus strand of NW_027476221.1, from coordinate 444,098 downwards.
ATCCATGCGAAAAAAAATATTTAGCTTCAATACTAGCGATATAAAATGATACAGCTTCAACTGGAAGCGAAACAAGCGAGAAGCTTCAAATCCACGCGAAACACATGATTTATCTTCCAAGCTTAGCGAAGTAGAAGGTGTAGCCTCAAATCCATGCGAAACAAATGATTTAGCTTCAAATACCAGCGATATAAATGACTTAGCTCCAACTGGAAGCGAAACATGCGAGTTAGCTTCAAATCCATGCGAAACACATGATTTATCTTCCAAGCATAGCGAAGTAGAAGGTGTAGCCTCAATCCATGCGAAACAAATGATTTAGCTTCAAATACCAGCGATATAAATGACTTAGCTCCATCTGGAAGCGAAACATGCGAGTTAGCTTCAAATCCATGCGAAACTAATGATTTTAGCTTCAAGTACTTGCGATATAAACGATATAGCTTCAAATGCTTGCGAAACAAACGAGTTAGCTTCACATTCATTCGAGACACACGATTTAGCTTCAAATCAATGCGAAGTAGAAGATTGAGCTTCAAATCCATGCGAAACAAATGATTTAGCTTCAAATACTTGCGATATAAATGATTTAGATTCAACTGCATGCGAAACAAACGAGTTAGCTTCAAATCCACGCGAAACACGAGATTTATCTTCCTTGCATTGCGCAGTAGAAGCTTTAGCTTCAATCCATGCGACACAAATGATTTAGCTTCACAGTCATTCGAAACACATGATTTAGCTTCAAATCAGTGCGAAGTAGAAGGTGTAGCTTTAAATCCATGCAAAACAAATGATTTGCCTCAAATACTGGCGATATAAATGATTTAGCACCAACTGAAAGCGATACAAGCGAATTAGCTTCTAATTCATGCGAAAAGAAAGATTTAGCTTCAAATACTTGCGATATAAACGATATAGATTCAAATGAATGCGAAACAAACGAGTTAGCTTCACAGTCATTCGAAACACATGATTTATCTTCAAATCAATACGAAGTAGAAGGTTTAGCTTCAATATCCATGCGAAACAAATGATTTACCTTCAAAATACTAGCGATATAAATGATTTAGCTTCAAGTGGAAGCGAAACAAGCAAGTTAGCTTCTAATCCATGCGAAAAAATGATTTAGCTTCAAGTACTTGCGATATAATCGATATAGCTTCAAATGCATGCGAAACAAACGAGTTAGCTTCACATTAATTCGAACACACGATTTAGCTTCAAATCCATGCGAAGTAGAAGATTTAGCTTCAAATCCATGCGAAACAAATGATTTAACTTCAAATACTTGCGATATAAATGATTTAGCTTCAACTGGAAGTGAAACAAGCGAGTTAGCTTCAAATCCATGCGAAACAAATGATTTAGCTTCAAATACTTTCGATATAAATGATTTAGCTTCAACTGGAAGCGAGATAAAGGAGTTAGCTTCACATTCATGCGAAACACATGATTTACCTCCAAATCAATTCGAAGTAGAAAGTTTAGCTTCAAATGCAAGAGAAACAAATGATTTAGCTTCAAATCCATGCGAAACAAATGATTTAACTTCAAATACTTGCGATATAAATGATTTAGCTTCAACTGGAAGTGAAACAAGCGAGTTAGCTTCTAATCCATGCGAAAAAAAGATTTAGCTTCAAGTACTTGCGATATAATCGATATAGCTTCAAATGCATGCGAAACAAACGAGTTAGCTTCACAGTCATTCGAAACACATGATTTAGCTTCAAATCAATGCGAAGTAGAAGGTTTAGCTTCAAATCCATGCGAAACATATGATTTAGCGTCAAATCAATGCGAAGTAGAAGGTTTAGCTTCAAATCCATGCGAAATAATTGATTTAGCAACAAATACTTGCGATATAAACGATATAGCTTCAAATGCATGCGAAACAAACGAGTTAGCTTCACAGTCATTCGAAACACATGATTTAGCTTCAAATCAATGCGAAGTAGAAGATTTAGCTTCAAATCCATGCGAAACAAATGATTTATTTTCAAATACTGGCGATATAAATGATTTAGCATCAACTGAAAGCGATACATGCGAAGTAGCTTCTAATTCATGCGAAAAAAAAGATTTAGCTTCAAATACTTGGGACATAAACGATATAGCTTGAAATGCATGCGAAACAATCGAGTTAGCTTCACATTCATTCGAAACACATGATTTAGCTTCAAATCAATGCGAAGAAGAAGGTTTAGCTTCAAATCCAAGAGAAACAAATGATTTTGCTTCAAATACTGCGATATAAATGATTTAGATTCAACTGCATGCGAAACAAACAAGTTAGATTCAAATCCATGCAAAACACGAGATTTAGATTCAAATCATTGCAGAGTAGAAGTTTTAGCTTCAAATCCATGCGAAACAAATGATTTAGCTTCAAATACTTGCGATATAAACGATATAGCTCCAAATGCATGCGAAACAAACGAGTTAGCTTCACAGTCATTCGAAACACATGATTCATCTTCAAATCAATGCGAAGTAGAAGGTTTAGCTTCATATCCATGCGAAACAAATGATTTACCTTCGAATACTAGCGACATAAATGATTTAGCTTCAACTAGAAGCGAAACGAGCGAGTTAGCTACTAATCCATGCGAAAAAAAATATTTAGCTTCAAATACTAGCGATATAAATGATATAGCTTCAACTGGAAGCGAAACAAGCGAGTTAGCTTCAAATACACGCGAAACACATGATTTATCTTCCAAGCAAAGCGAAGTAGAAGGTGTAGCCTCAAATCCATGCGAAACAAATGATTTAGCTTCAAATACCAGCGATATAAATGACTTAGCTCCAACTGGAAGCGAAACATGCGAGTTAGCTTCAAATCCATACGAAACTAATGATTTAGCTCCAAGTACTTGCGATATAAACGATATAGCTTCAAATGCATGCGAAACAAACGAGTTAGCTTCACATTCATTCGAAACACATGATTTAGCTTCAAATCAATGCGAAGTAGAAGGTTTAGCTTCATATCCAAGCGAAACAAATAATTTAGCTTCAAATACTTGCGATATAAATGATTTAGATTCAACTGCATGCGAACAAACGAGTTAGCTTCAAATCCACGCGAAACACGTGATGTATCTTCCTTGCATTGCGCAGTAGAAGGTTTAGCTTCAAATCCATGCGACACAAATGATTTAGCTTCACAGTCATTCGAAACACATGATTTAGCTTCAAATCATTGCGAAGTAGAAGGTGTAGCTTCAAATCCATGCAAAACAAATGATTTGCCTTCAAATACTGGCGATATAAATGATTTAGCACCAACTGAAAGCGATACAAGCGAATTAGCTTCTAATTCATGCGAAAAGAAAGATCTAGCTTCAAATACTTGCGATATAAATGATTTAGATTCAACTGCATGCGAAACAAACGAGTTAGATTCAAATCACACAAAACACAGGACAAAGCTTCAAATCAGTGCGAGGTAGAAGCTTTAGCTTCAAATCCATGCAAAACAAATGATTTAGCTTCAAATGCTTGCGATATAAATGATTTAGCTTCAACTGGAAGCGAAACAAGCGAGTTAGCTTCTAACCCATGCGAAACACATGATTTAACTTCAAATCAATGCGGAGTAGATGGTTTAGCTTCAAATCCATGAGAAACAAATGATTTAGCTTCAAATACTGGCGATATAAATGATATAGCTTCAATTGGAAGCGAAACAAGCGAGTTAGATTCTAATCCATGCGAAACAAATGATTTAGATTCAAATACTTGCGATGTAAACGATATAGCTTCAAATGCATTCGAAACAAACGAGTTAACTTCACATTCATTCGAAACACATGATTTAGCTTCAAATCAATGTGAAGTAGAAGAATTAGCTTCAAATTCAAGCGAAACAAATGGTTTTGCTTCAAATACTTGCGATATAAATGATTTAGATTCAACTGCATGCGAAACAAACAAGTTAGATTCAAATCCATGCGAGAAAATAGATTTAGATTTAACTCAATGCGGAGTAGAAGTTTCAGCTTCAAATCCAAGCGAAACAAATGATTTTGCATCAAATACTTGCGATATAAACGATATAGCTTCAAATGCATGCGAAACAAACGAGTTAGCTTCACATTCATTCGAAACACATGATATAGCTTCAAATCAATGCGAAGTAGAAGGTTTAGCTTCATATCCAAGCGAAACAAATAATTTAGCTTCAAATACTTGCGATATAAATGATTTAGCACCAACTGAAAGCGATACAAGCGAATTAGCTTCTAATTCATGCGAAAAGAAAGATTTAGCTTCAAATACTTGCGATATAAATGATTTAGATTCAACTGCATGCGAAACAAACGAGTTAGATTCAAATCCAGACAAAACACAGGACAAAGCTTCAAATCAGTGCGAGGTAGAAGGTTTAGCTTCAAATCCATGCAAATCAAATGATTTAGCTTCAAATACTTGCGATATAAATGATTTAGCTTCAACTGGAAGCGAAACAAGCGAGTTAGCTTCTAACCCATGCGAAACACATTATTTAACTTCAAATCAATGCGGAGTAGATGGTTTAGCTTCAAATCCATGAGAAACAAATGATTTAGCTTAAAATACTGGCGATATAAATGATACAGCTTCAATTGGAAGCGAAACAAGTGAGTTAGATTCTAATCCATGCGAAACAAGTGATTTAGCTTCAAATACTTACGAAATAAATGATTTAGCTTCAACTGCATGCGAAACAATCGAGTTAGATTCAAATCCAGGCGAAACACATGACAAAGGTTCAAATCAGTGCGAGGTAGAAGGTTCAGTTTCAAATCCATGCGAAACAAATGATTTAGTTTCTAACACTTGCGATATAAATGATTTAGCTTCAAGTGGAAGCGAAACAAGCGAGTTAGCTTCTAACCCATGCGAAACACATGATTTAACTTCAAATCAATGCGGAGTAGAAGGTTTAGCTTCAAATCCATGCGAAACAAATGATTTAGCTTCAAATCCATGCGAACCACGTGATTTATCTACAAATCAATTCGGAGTAGAGGGTTTATCTTCAAATCCATGCGAAACAAATGATTTAGCTTCAAATACATGCGATATAAATGATTTAGAATCAACTGGAAGTGAAACAAGCGAGTTAGATTCAAATGCATGCGAAACACATTATTTATCTTCAAAGCAACGCAAAGTAGAATGTTTAGCTTCAAATCCATGCGAAACAAATGATTTAGCTTCAAATACTTGCGATATAAATGGTTTAGCTTCAACTGCATGCGAAACAATCGAGTTAGATTCAAATCCACGCGAAACACATGACAAAGGTTCAAATCAGTGCGAGGTAGAAGGTTTAGTTTCAAATCCATGCGAAACAAATGATTTAGCTTCAAATCCATGCGAACCACGTGATTTAGCTTCAAATCAATGCGGAGTAGAGGGTTTATCTTCAAATCCATGCGAATCAAATGATTTAGTTTCAAATACCTGCGATATAAATGGAATAGCTTCAACTGGAAGCGAGACAATCGAGTTATTTTCACATTCACGCGAAACACATGGTTTAGATTTAAATCAATGCGGAGTAGAAGTTTTAGCTACAAATCCATGCGATACAAGTGATTTAGCTTCAAATTCTTGCGATATAAATGATTTAGCTTCAACTGAAAGCGAGACAAACGAGTTAGCTTCACATACATGCGAAACACATGATTTAGCTTCAAATCAATGCGAGGTAAAAGCTTTGGCTTCAAATCAATGCGAAGCAAATGATTTATCTTCCAATACTTGAGATATAAACGAAATAGATTCAAATGCATGCGATAGAAAACGAGTTAGATGCACATTCATTCGAAACACATGACTTAGGTTCAAATCAATGCGAAGTACAAGGTATAGCTTCAAATCCATGCGAAACAAATGGTTTCGTTTCAAATACTTGCGATATAAATGATTTACCTTTAACTGGAAGCGAAACAAGCGAGTTAGCTTCTAATTCAAGCGAAAAAAAAAATGCTTCAAATACTTGCGATATAAACAATATAGCTTCAAATGCATGCGAAACAAACGAGTTAGCTTCACATTCATTCGAAACACATGATTTAGCTTCAAATCAATGCGGAGTAGAAGGATTAGCTTCAAATCCATGCGAAACAAATGATTTAGCTTCAAATCCATGCGATATAAATGATTTAGAATCAACTGGAAGTGAAACAAGCGAGTTAGATTCAAATGCATGCGAAACACATTATTTATCTTCAAAGCAACGCAAAGTAGAATGTTTAGCTTCAAATCCTTGCGAAACAAATGATTTAGCTTCAAATACTTTCGATATAAATGGTTTAGCTTCAACTGCATGCGAAACAATCGAGTTAGATTCAAATCCACGCGAAACACATGACAAAGGTTCAAATCAGTGCGAGGTAGAAGGTTTAGTTTCAAATCCATGCGAAACAAATGATTTAGTTTCAAACACTTGCGATATAACTGATTTAGCTTCAACTGGAAACGAAACAAGCGAGTTAGCTTCTAACCTATTGCGAAACACATGATTTAATTTCAAATCAAGGCGGAGTAGAAGGTTTAGCTTCAAATCCATGCGAAACAAATGATTTAGCTTCAAATCCATGCGAACCACGTGATTTAGCTTCAAATCAATGCGGAGTAGAGGGTTTATCTTCAAATCCATGCGAATCAAATGATTTAGCTTCAAATACTTGCGATATAAATGATTTAGCGTCAACTGGAAGTGAAACAAGCGAGTTAGATTCAAATGCATGCGAAACACATTATTTATCTTCAAAGCAACGCAAAGTAGAATGTTTAGCTTCAAATCCATGCGAAACAAATGATTTAGCTTCAAATACTTGCGATATAAATGGTTTAGCTTCAACTGCATGCGAAACAATCGAGTTAGATTCAAATCCACGCGACACACATGACACAGGTTCAAATCAGTGCGAGGTAGAAGGTTTAGTTTCAAATTCATGCGAAACAAATGATTTAGCTTCAAGTACTAGCGATATAAATGATTTAGCTTCAACTGGAAGCGAAACAAGCGAGTTAGGTTCTAACCCATGCGAAACACATGATTTAACTTCAAATCAATGCGGAGTAGAGGGTTTAGTTTCAAATCCATGAGAAACAAATGATTTAGCTTCAAATACTGGCGATATAAATGATATAGCTTCAATTGGAAGCGAAACAAGCGAGTTAGATTCTAATCCATGCGAAACAAATGATTTAGCTTCAAATACTTGAGATATAAACGATATAGCTTCAAATGCATGCGAAACAAGCGAGTTAGCTTCACATTCATTCGAAACACATGATTTAGCTTCAAATCAATGCGAAGTAGAAGGTTTAGCTCCAAACCCTTCCGAAACAAGTGATTTAGCTTCAAATACTTGCGATATAAATGATTTAGGTTCAACTGGAAGCGAAACAAGCGAGTTAGTTTCTAACCCATGAGAAACACATTATTTAACTTCAAATACACGCGGAGTAGAAGGTTCAGCTTCAAATTAATGCGAAACAAATGATTTAGCTTCAAATCCATGCGAACCACATGATTTAGCTTCAAATCAATGCGGAGTAGAGGGTTTATCTTCAAATCCATGCGAAACAAATGATTTAGCTTCAAATACATGCGATATAAATGATTTAGAATCACCTGGAAGTGAAACAAGTGAGTTAGCTTCAAATCCATGCGAAACAAATGATTTAGCTTCAAATACTTGCGATATAAATGATTTAGCTTCAACTGCATGCGAAGCAATCGAGTTAAATTGAAATCCACGCGAAACACATTATTTATCTTCAAAGCAACGCAAAGTAGAATGTTTAGCTTCAAATCCATGCGAAACAAATGATTTAGCTTCAAATCCATGCGAACCACGTGATTTAGCTTCAAATCAATCCGGAGTAGAGAGTTTATCTTCAAATCCATGCGAATCAAATGATTTAGCTTCAAATACCTGCGATATAAATGGAATAGCTTCAACTGGAAGCGAGACAATCGAGTTATTTTCACATTCACGCGAAACATATGGTTTAGATTTAAATCAATGCGGAGTAGAAGTTTTAGCTACAAATCCATGCGATACAAGTGATTTAGCTTCAAATTCTTGCGATATAAATGATTTAGCTTCAACTGAAAGCGAGACAAACGAGTTAGCTTCACATACATGCGAAACACATGATTTAGCTTCAAATCAATGCGAGGTAAAAGCTTTGGCTTCAAATCAATGCGAAGCAAATGATTTATCTTCAAATACTTGAGATATAAACGAAATAGATTCAAATGCATGCGATACAAACGAGTTAGATGCACATTCATTCGAAACACATGACTTAGGTTCAAATCAATGCGAAGTACAAGGTATAGCTTCAAATCCATGCGAAACAAATGGTTTCGTTTCAAATACTTGCGATATAAATGATTTACCTTTAACTGGAAGCGAAACAAGCGAGTTAGCTTCTAATTCATGCGAAAAAAAAGATTTAGCTTCAAATACTTGCGATATAAACAATATAGCTTCAAATGCATGCGAAACAAACGAGTTAGCTTCACATTCATTCGAAACACATGATTTAGCTTCAAATCAATGCGGAGTAGAAGGATTAGCTTCAAATCCATGCGAAACAAATGATTTAGCTTCAAATCCATGCGATATAAATGATTTAGAATCAACTGGAAGTGAAACAAGCGAGTTAGATTCAAATGCATGCGAAACACATTATTTATCTTCAAAGCAACGCAAAGTAGAATGTTTAGCTTCAAATCCATGCGAAACAAATGATTTAGCTTCAAATACTTTCGATATAAATGGTTTAGCTTCAACTGCATGCGAAACAATCGAGTTAGATTCAAATCCACGCGAAACACATGACAAAGGTTCAAATCAGTGCGAGGTAGAAGGTTTAGTTTCAAATCCATGCGAAACAAATGATTTAGTTTCAAACACTTGCGATATAACTGATTTAGCTTCAACTGGAAACGAAACAAGCGAGTTAGCTTCTAACCTATTGCGAAACACATGATTTAATTTCAAATCAAGGCGGAGTAGAAGGTTTAGCTTCAAATCCATGCGAAACAAATGATTTAGCTTCAAATCCATGCGAACCACGAGATTTAGCTTCAAATCAATGCGGAGTAGAGGGTTTATCTTCAAATCCATGCGAAACAAATGATTTAGCTTCAAATACTTGCGATATAAATGATTTAGCGTCAACTGGAAGTGAAACAAGCGAGTTAGCTTCAAATCCATGCGAAACACATTATTTATCTTCAAAGCAACGCAAAGTAGAATGTTTAGCTTCAAATCCAAGCGAAACAAATGATTTAGCTTCAAATCCATGCGAACCACGTGATTTAGCTTCAAATCAATGCGGAGTAGAGGGTTTATCTTCAAATCCATGCGAATCAAATGATTTAGCTTCAAATACTTGCGATATAAATGATTTAGCTTCAACTGAATGCGAAACAAGCGAGTTAGCTTCTAACCCATGCGAAACACATGATTTAACTTCAAATCAATGCGGAGTAGAAGGTTTAGCTTCAAATCCATGCGAAACAAATGATTTAGTTTCAAATCCATGCGAACCACGTGATTTAGCTTCAAATCAATGCGGAGTAGAGGGTTTATCTTAAAATCCATGTGAAACAAATGATTTATATTCAAATACTTGCGATATAAATGATTTAGCTTCAACTGGAAGTGAAACAAGCGAGTTAGCTTCAAATCCATGCGAAACAAATGATTTAGCTTCAAATACTTGCGATATAAATGATTTAGCTTCAACTGGAAGCGAGACAAACGAGTTATCTTCACATTCACGCGTAACACATGATTTAGATTTAAATCAATGCGGAGTAGAAGTTTTAGCTACAAATCCATGCGAAACATTGATTTACCTTCAAGTACTTGCGATATAAATGATGTAGCTTCAACTGCATGCGAAGCAATCGAGTTAGATTCAAATCCACGCGAAACACATGACAGAGCTTCAAATCAGTGCGAGGTAGAAGGATTAGCTTCAAATCCATGCGAAACAAATGATTTAGTTTCAAATCCATGCGAACCACGTGATTTAGCTTCAAATCAATGCGGAGTAGAGGGTTTATCTTAAAATCCATGTGAAACAAATGATTTATATTCAAATACTTGCGATATAAATGATTTAGCTTCAACTGGAAGTGAAACAAGCGAGTTAGCTTCAAATCCATGCGAAACAAATGATTTAGCTTCAAATACTTGCGATATAAATGGTTTAGCTTCAACTGGTAGCGAGACAAACGAGTTATCTTCACATTCACGCGAAACACATGATTTAGATTTAAATCAATGCGGAGTAGAAGTTTTAGCTACAAATCCATGCGAAACAAGTGATTTACCTTCAAATACTTGCGATATAAATGATGTAGCTTCAACTGCATGCGAAGCAATCGAGTTAGATTCAAATCCACGCGAAACACATGACAGAGCTTCAAATCAGTGCGAGGTAGAAGGATTAGCTTCAAATCCATGCGAAACAAATGATTTAGCTTCAAACACTTGCGATATAAATGATTTAGCTTCAACTGGAAGTGAATCAAGCGAGATAGCTTCAAATCCATGCGAAACACATGATTTATCTTCAAAGCAACGCGAAGTAGAATGTTTAGCTTCAAATCCATGCGAAACAAATGATTTAGCTTCTAATACTTGCGATATAAATGGTTTAGCTTTAACTGCATGCGAAACAATCGAGTTAGATTCAAATCCATGCGAAACACATGTCAAAGGTTCAAATCAGTGCGAGGTAGAAGGTTTAGTTTCAAATCCATGCGAAACAAATGATTTAGTTTCAAACACTTGCGATATAAATGATTTAGCTTCAACAGGAAGCGAATCAAGCGAGTTAGCTTCTAATCCATGCGAAACGAATGATTTAGTTTCAAATACTTGCGATATAAACGATATAGCTTCAAATGCATGCGGAACAAACGAGTTAGCTTCACATTCATTCGTAACACATGATTTAGCTTCAAATCAATGCGAAGAAGAAGGTTTGGCTTCAAATCCAAGCGAAACAAATTATTTTACTTCAAATACTTGCGATATAAATGATTTAGATTCAACTGCATGCGAAACAAACAAGTTAGATTCAAATCCATGCGAAAAACGAGATTTTGATTTAAATCAATGCGGAGTAGTATTTTTAGCTACAAATCCATGCGAAACAAATGATTTAGCTTCAAATACTTGCGATATAAACGATATAGCTTCAAATGCATGCGATACAAACGAGTTAGCTTCATATTCATTCGAAACACATGACTTAGGAACAAATCAATGCGAAGTAGAAGGTTTAGCTTCGAATCCATGCGAAACAAATGATGTAGTTTCAAATACTAGCGATATAAACGATATAGCTTCAAAAGCATGCGAAACAAACGAGTTAGCTTCACAATCATTCGAAACACATGATTTATCATCAAATCCATGCGAAGTAGAAGGTTTAGCTTCAAATACATGCGAAACAAATGATTTACCTTCAAGTACTATCGATATAAATGATTTAGCTTCATCTGGAAGCGAAACGAGCGAGTTAGTTTCTAATCCAGGCGAAAAAAAAGATTTAGATCAAATACTTGCGATATAAATGATTTACCTTCAACTGCATGCGAAACATTCGAGTTAGAATCAAATCCATGCGAAACACATGATTTATCTTCAATGCAACGCGAAGTAGAAGGTTTAGCTTCAAATCCATGCGAAGAAGAAGGTTTAGCTTCAAATCCAAGAGAAACAAACGAGTCAGCTTCACATTCATTCGAAACACATGATTTAGCTTCAAATCAATGCGAAGAAGAAGGTTTGGTTCAAATCCAAGAGAAACAAATGATTTTGCTTCAAATACTTGCGATATAAATGATTTAGATTCAACTGCATGCGAAACAAACAAGTTAGATTCAAATCCATGCAAAACACGAGATTTAGATACAAATCAATGCCGAGTAGAAGTTTTAGCTTCAAATCCATGCGAAACAAATGATTTAGATTCAAATAATTGCGATATAAATGATTCTGATTCGACTGCATGCGAAACAAACAAGTTAGATTCAAATCCATGCGAAAAACGAGATTTAGATTTAAATCAATGCGGAGTAGAAGTTTTAGCTACAAATCCATTCGAAACAAATGATTTAGCATCAAATACTTGCGATATAAACGATATAGTTTCAAATGCATGCGATACAAACGAGTTAGCTTCACATTCATTCGAAACACATGACTTAGGTTCAAATCAATGCTAAGTAGAAGGTTTAACTTCAAAACGATGCGAAACAAATGATTTAGCTTCAAATACTTGCAATATAAATGATTTAGCTTCAACTGCATGCGAAACAATCGAGTTAGATTCAAATCCATGCGAAACACATGATTTATCTTCAAAGCAACGCGATGTAGAAGGTTTAGCTTCAAATCCATGCGAAACAAATGATTTTGCTTCAAATACTTGCGATATAATTGATTTAGATTCAACTGCATACGAAACAAACAAGCTAGATTCAAATCAATGCGAAAAACGAGATTTAGATTTAAATCAATGCCGAGTAAAAGTTTTAGCTTCAAATCCATGCGAAACAAACGATTTAGCTTCAAATACTTGCTATATAAACGTTATAGCTTCAAATGCATGCGAAACAAACGAGTTAGCTTCACAGTCATTCGAAACACATGATTTATCTTCAAATCCATGCGAAGTAGAAGGTTTAGCTTCAAATCCATGCGAAACAAATGATTTACCTTCAAGTACTAGCGATATAAATGATTTAGCTTCATCTGGAAGCGAAACGAGCGAGTTAGCTTCTAATCCATGCGAAAAAAAAGATTTAGATCAAATACTTGCGATATAAATGATATAGCTTCAACTGGAAGCGAAACAAGCGAGTTTGCTTCTAATCCATGCGAAACGAATGATTTAGCTTCAAATACTTGCGATATAAACGATATAGCTTCACATGCATGCGATACAAACGAGTTAGCTTCACATTCATTCGAAACACATGACTTAGGATCAAATTAATGCGAAGTAGAAGGTTTAGCTTCAAATCCATGCGAAACAAATGATTTAGTTTCAAATACTAGCGATATAAATGATATAGCTTCAACTGGAAGCGAAACAAGCGATTTAGATTCTAATCCATGCGAAACAAATGATTTAGTTTCAAATACTTGCGATATAAACGATATAGCTTCAAAAGCATGCGATACAAACGAGTTAGCTTCACATTCATTCGAAACACATGACTTTGGTTCAAATCAATGCGAAGTAGAAGGTTTAGCTTCCAATCGATGCGAAATAAATGATTTAGCTTCAAATACTTGCGATATTAATGATTTAGCTTTAACTGGAAGCGAAACTAGCGAGTTAGCTTCAAATACATGCGAAACAAATGATTTGTCTTCAAAGGAATACGAAGTAGAAGGATTAGCTTCAACTCCATGCGAAACAAATGATTTAACTTCAAATACTAGCGCTATAAATGATATAGCTTCAATTGGAAGCGAAACAAGCGAGTTAGCTTCTAATCCATGCGAAACAAATGATTTACCTTCGAATACTAGCGATATAAATGATTTAGCATCAACTGGAAGCGAAACAAGCGAGTTAGCCTCTAACCCATGCGAAAAGAAACATTTAGCTTCAAATACTTGCGATATGAACGATATAGATTCAAATGCATGCGAAACAAACGAGTTAGCTTCAAATCCAAGCGAAACACATGATTTGTCTTCAAAGGAATACGAAGTAGAAGTTTTAGCTTCAAATCCATGCGAAACAAATGATTTAACTTCAAATACTAGCGATATAAATGATATAGCTTCAACTGGAAGCGAAACAAGCGAGTTAGCTTCTAATCCATGCGAAACAAATGATTTAGCTTCAAATACTTGCGATATAAACGATATAGCTTCAAATCCATGCGAAACAAACGAGTCAGCTTCACATTCATTCGAAACACATGATTTAGCTTCAAATCAATGCGAAGAAGAAGGTTTGGTTCAAATCCAAGAGAAACAAATGATTTTGCTTCAAATACTTGCGATATAAATGATTTAGATTCAACTGCATGCGAAACAAACAAGTTAGATTCAAATCCATGCAAAACACGAGATTTAGATTCAAATCAATGCCGAGTAGAAGTTTTAGCTTCAAATCCATGCGAAACAAATGATTGGGATTCAAATAATTGCGATATAAATGATTTAGATTCAACTGCATGCGAAACAAACAACTTAGATTCACATACATTCGATACAAATGATTTAGCTTCAAATCAATCCGAAATAGAAGGTTTAGCTTCAAATCCATGCGAAACAAATGATTTACCTTCAAATACTTGCGATATAAATGATATAGCTTTAACTGGAAGCGAGACAAACGAGTTAGCTTCACATTCATGCGAAAACACATGATTTATCTTCAAAGCAACGCGAAGTAGAAGGATTAGCATCAAATCCATGCGAAACAAATGATTTAGCTTCAAGTACTAGCGATATAAATGATTTAGCTTTAACTGGAAGCGAAACAAGCGAGTTAGCTTCTAATCCATGCGAAACAAACGAGTTAGCTTCACATTCATTCGAAACACATGATTTAGCCTCAAATCAATGCGAGGTAGAAGATTTAGCTTCAAGTCCATGTGACACAATTGATTTAGCTTCAAATACTTGCGATATAAACGATATATCTTCAAATGCATGCGAAACAAACGAGTTACCTTCACAGTCATTCGAAACACATGATTTAGCTTCAAATCAAAGCGAAGTGGAAGGTTTAGCTTCAAATCCATGCGAAACAAATGATTTACCTTCAAATACTTGCGATATAAATGATTTAGCTTTAACTGGAAGCGAATCAAGCGAGTTAGCTTCAAATTCATGCGAAACAAACGAGTTAGCTTCACAGTCATTCGAAACACATGATTTAGCTTCAAATCAATGCGAAGTAGAAGGTTTAGCTTCAAATCCAAGCGAAACAAATAATTTAGCTTCAAATACTTGCGATATAATTGATTTAGATTCAACTGCATGCGAAACAAACGAGTTAGCTTCACGTTCATTCGAAACACATGGTTAAGATTCAAATCAATGCCGAGTAAAAGTTTTAGCTTCAAATCCAAGCGAAACAAATGATTTTGCTTCAAATACTTGCGATATAAACGATGTAGCTTCAAATGCATACGAAACAAACGAGTTAGCTTCACATTCATTCGAAACACATGAATTATCTTCAAACCAATGCGAAGTAGAGGTTTTAACTTCATATCCAAGCGAAACAAATAATTTAGCTTCAAATACTTGCGATATAAACGATTTAGATTCAACTGCATGCGAAACAATCGAGTTAGCTTCAAATCCACGCGAAACACGTGATTTATCTTCCTTGCATTTCGTAGTAGAAGGTTTAGCTTCAAATCCATGCGAAACAAATGATTTAGCTTCACAGTCATTCGAAACACATGATTTAGCTTCAAATCAATGCGAAGTAGAAGGTGTAGCTTAAAATCCACGCGAAACAAATGATTTGCCTTCAAATACTGGCGATATAAATGATTTAGCACCAACTGGAAGCGAAACATGCGAGTTTGCTTCAAATCCAAGCGAAACAAATGATTTAGCTTCAAATACTTGCGATATAAATGATTTAGATTCAACTCCATGCGAAACAAACGAGTTAGCTTCAAATCGACGCGAAACACATGATTTATCTTCCATGCATTGCGAAGTAGAAGGTTTAGCTTCAAATCCAAGAGAAACAAATGATTTTGCTTCAAATACTTGCGATATAAATGATTTACATTCAACTGGAAGCGAAACAAGCGAGTTAGCTTCAAATCCATTCAAAACACGAGATTTAGATTCAAAGGAATACGAAGTAGAAGGTTTAGCTTCAAATCCATGCGAAACAAATGATTTAGCTTCAAATACTTGCGATATAAACGATATAGCTACAAATGCATGCGAAAAAAACGAGTTAGCTTCACAGTCATTCGAAACACATGATTTATCTTCAAATCAATGCGAAGTAGAAGGTTTAGCTTCAAATCCATGAGAAACAAATGATTTTGCTTCAAATACTTGCGATATAAATGATTTAGCTTTAACTGGAAGCGAAACAAGCGAGTTAGCTTCAAATCCATCCGAAACACATGATTTGTCTTCAAAGGAATACGAAGTAGAAGGTTTAGCTTCAAATCCATGCGAAACAAATGATTTAGCTTCAAATACTTGCGATATAAATGATTTAGCTTCAACTGGAAGCGAGACAAAAGAGTTAGCTTCATATTCATGCGAAACACATGATTTAGGTTCAAATCAATGCGAGGTTAAAGCTTTGGTTTCAAATCTATGCGAAACAAATGATTTAGCTTCAAATACTTGCGATATAAATGATTTAGCTTTAACTGGAAGCGAGACAAACGAGTTAGCTTCACATTCATGCGAAAACACATGATTTATCTTCAAAGCAACGCGAAGTAGAAGGATTAGCATCAAATCCATGCGAAACAAATGATTTAGCTTCAAGTACTAGCGATATAAATGATTTAGCTTTAACTGGAAGCGAAACAAGCGAGTTAGCTTCTAATCCATGCGAAACAAACGAGTTAGCTTCACATTCATTCGAAACACATGATTTAGCCTCAAATCAATGCGAGGTAGAAGATTTAGCTTCAAGTCCATGTGACACAATTGATTTAGCTTCAAATACTTGCGATATAAACGATATATCTTCAAATGCATGCGAAACAAACGAGTTACCTTCACAGTCATTCGAAACACATGATTTAGCTTCAAATCAAAGCGAAGTGGAAGGTTTAGCTTCAAATCCATGCGAAACAAATGATTTACCTTCAAATACTTGCGATATAAATGATTTAGCTTTAACTGGAAGCGAATCAAGCGAGTTAGCTTCAAATTCATGCGAAACAAACGAGTTAGCTTCACAGTCATTCGAAACACATGATTTAGCTTCAAATCAATGCGAAGTAGAAGGTTTAGCTTCAAATCCAAGCGAAACAAATGATTTTGCTTCAAGTACTTGCGATATAAACGATGTAGCTTCAAATGCATGCGAAACAAACGAGTTAGCTTCACATTCATTCGAAACACATGATTTATCTTCAAATCAATGCGAAGTAGAGGTTTTAACTTCATATCCAAGCGAAACAAATAATTTAGCTTCAAATACTTGCGATATAAACGATTTAGATTCAACTGCATGCGAAACAATCGAGTAAGCTTCAAATCCACGCGAAACACGTGATTTATCTTCCTTGCATTTCGTAGTAGAAGGTTTAGCTTCAAATCCATGCGAAACAAATGATTTAGCTTCACAGTCATTCGAAACACATGATTTAGCTTCAAATCAATGCGAAGTAGAAGGTGTAGCTTAAAATCCACGCGAAACAAATGATTTGCCTTCAAATACTGGCGATATAAATGATTTAGCACCAACTGGAAGCGAAACATGCGAGTTTGCTTCAAATCCAAGCGAAACAAATGATTTAGCTTCAAATACTTGCGATATAAATGATTTAGATTCAACTCCATGCGAAACAAACGAGTTAGCTTCAAATCGACGCGAAACACATGATTTATCTTCCATGCATTGCGAAGTAGAAGGTTTAGCTTCAAATCCAAGAGAAACAAATGATTTTGCTTCAAATACTTGCGATATAAATGATTTACATTCAACTGGAAGCGAAACAAGCGAGTTAGCTTCAAATCCATTCAAAACACGAGATTTAGATTCAAAGGAATACGAAGTAGAAGGTTTAGCTTCAAATCCATGCGAAACAAATGATTTAGCTTCAAATACTTGCGATATAAACGATATAGCTACAAATGCATGCGAAAAAAACGAGTTAGCTTCACAGTCATTCGAAACACATGATTTATCTTCAAATCAATGCGAAGTAGAAGGTTTAGCTTCAAATCCATGAGAAACAAATGATTTTGCTTCAAATACTTGCGATATAAATGATTTAGCTTTAACTGGAAGCGAAACAAGCGAGTTAGCTTCAAATCCATCCGAAACACATGATTTGTCTTCAAAGGAATACGAAGTAGAAGGTTTAGCTTCAAATCCATGCGAAACAAATTATTTAGCTTCAAATACTTGCGATATAAATGATTTAGCTTCAACTGGAAGCGAGACAAAAGAGTTAGCTTCATATTCATGCGAAACACATGATTTAGGTTCAAATCAATGCGAGGTTAAAGCTTTGGTTTCAAATCTATGCGAAACAAATGATTTAGCTTCAAATACTTGCGATATAAATGATTTAGATTCAAATGCATGCGAAACAAACAACTTAGATTCACATGCATTCGAAACACATGATTTAGCTTCAAATCAATGCGAAGTAGAAGATTGAGCTTCAAATCCAAGCGAAACAAATGATTTTGCTTACAAATACTTGCGATATAAACGATATAGCTTCAAATGCATGCGATACAAACGAGTTATCTTCACATTCATTCGAAACACATGACTTAGGTTCAAATCAATGCGAAGTAGAATGTTTAGCTTCAAATCCATGCGAAACAAATGATTTAGCTTCAAATACCAGCGTTATAAAATATTTTGCTTCAACTGGAAGCGAAACAAGCGAGTTAGCTTGTAATCCATGCGAAACAAATGATTTATCTTCAAGTATTTACGATATAAACGATATAGCTTCAAATGCGTGCGAAACAAACGAGTTAGGTTCACAGTCATTCGAAACACATGATTTAGATTCAAATCAATGCGAAGTAGAAGGTTTAGCTTCAAATCCATGCCAAACAAACGATTTAGCTTCAAATACTATCGATATAAATGATTTAGCTTCAACTGGAAGCGAATCAAGCGAGTTAGCTTCTAATCCATGCGAAACGAATGATTTAGCTTCAAATACTTGCGATATAAACGATATAGCTTCAAATGCATGCGGAACAGACGAGTTAGCTTCACATTCATTCGTAACAAATGATTTAGCTTCAAATCTATGCGAAGAAGAAGGTTTGGCTTCAAATCCAAGCGAAACAAATTATTTTACTTCAAATACTTGCGATATAAATAATTTAGATTCAACTGCATGCGAAACAAACAAGTTAGATTCAAATCCATGCGAAAAACGAGATTTTGATTTAAATCAATGCGGAGTAGTATTTTTAGCTACAAATCCATGCGAAACAATTGATTTAGCTTCAAATACTTGCGATATAAACGATATAGCTTCAAATGCATGCGAAACAAACGAGTTAGCTTCACATTCATTCGAAACACATGATTTAGCTTCAAATCAATGCGAAGTAGAAGGTTTAGCTTCAAATCCATGCGAAACAAATGATTTTGCTTCAAATACTTGCGATATATTTGATTTAGATTCAACTGCGTACGTAGCAAACAAGCTAGATTCAAATCCATGCAAAACACGAGATTTAGATTCAAATCAATGCCGAGTAGATGTTTTAACTTCAATTCCATGCGAAACAAATGATTTAGCTTCAAATACTTGCGATATAAACGTTATAGCTTCAAATGCATGCGAAACAAACGAGTTAGCTTCACAATCATTCGAAACACATGATTTATCTTCAAATCCATGCGAAGTAGAATGTTTAGCTTCAAATACATGCGAAACAAATGATTTACCTTCAAGTACTATCGATATAAATGATTTAGCTTCATCTGGAAGCGAAACGAGCGAGTTAGTTTCTAATCCAGGCGAAAAAAAGACTTAGATCAAATACTTGCGATATAAATGATTTACCTTCAACTGCATGCGAAACATTCGAGTTAGAATCAAATCCATGCGAAACACATGATTTATCTTCAACGCAACGCGAAGTAGGAGGTTTAGCTTCAAATCCATGCGAAGAAGAAGGTTTAGCTTCAAATCCAAGAGAAACAAACGAGTCAGCTTCACATTCATTCGAAACACATGATTTAGCTTCAAATCAATGCGAAGAAGAAGGTTTGGTTCAAATCCAAGAGAAACAAATGATTTTGCTTCAAATACTTGCGATATAAATGATTTAGATTCAACTGCATGCGAAACAAACAAGTTAGATTCAAATCCATGCAAAACACGAGATTTAGGTACAAATCAATACCGAGTAGAAGTTTTAGCTTCAAATCCATGCGAAACAAATGATTTAGATTCAAATAATTGCGATATAAATGATTTAGATTCAACTGCATACGAAACAAACAAGTTAGATTCAAATCCATGCGAAAAACGAGATTTAGATTTAAATCAATGCCGAGTAAAAGTTTTAGCTTCAAATCCATGCGAAACAAATGATTTAGCTTCAAATACTTGCGATATAAACGTTATAGCTTCAAATGCATGCGAAACAAACGAGTTAGCTTCACAGTCATTCGAAACACATGATTTATCTTCAAATCCATGCGAAGTAGAAGGTTTAGCTTCAAATCCATGCGAAACAAATGATTTACCTTCAAGTACTAGCGATATAAATGATTTAGCTTCATCTGGAAGCGAAACGAGCGAGTTAGCTTCTAATCCATGCGAAAAAAAAGATTTAGATCAAATACTTGCGATATAAATGATTTAGCTTTAACTGGAAGCGAAACAAGCAAGTTAGCTTCAAATCCATCCGAAACACATGATTTGTCTTCAAAGGAATACGAAGTAGAAGGTTTAGCTTCAAATCCATGCGAAACAAATGATTTAGCTTCAAATACTTGCGATATAAATGATTTAGCTTCAACTGGAAGCGAGACAAAAGAGTTAGCTTCATATTCATGCGAAACACATGATTTAGGTTCAAATCAATGCGAGGTTAAAGCTTTGGTTTCAAATCTATGCGAAACAAATGATTTAGCTTCAAATACTTGCGATATAAACGATATAGCTTCAAATGCATGCGGAACAAACGAGTTAGCTTCACATTCATTCGTAACACATGATTTAGCTTCAAATCAATGCGAAGAAGAAGGTTTGGCTTCAAATCCAAGCGAAACAAATTATTTTACTTCAAATACTTGCGATATAAATGATTTAGATTCAACTGCATGCGAAACAAACAAGTTAGATTCAAATCCATGCGAAAAACGAGATTTTGATTTAAATCAATGCGGAGTAGTATTTTTAGCTACAAATCCATGCGAAACAAATGATTTAGCTTCAAATACTTGCGATATAAACGATATAGCTTCAAATGCATGCGATACAAACGAGTTAGCTTCATATTCATTCGAAACACATGACTTAGGAACAAATCAATGCGAAGTAGAAGGTTTAGCTTCGAATCCATGCGAAACAAATGATTTAGTTTCAAATACTAGCGATATAAACGATATAGCTTCAAAAGCATGCGAAACAAACGAGTTAGCTTCACATTCATTCGAAACACATGATTTAGCTTCAAATCAATGCGAAGTAGAAGGTTTAGCTTCAAACCCATGCGAAACAAATGATTTTGCTTCAAATACTTGCGATATATTTGATTTAGATTCAACTGCATACGAAACAAGCAAGCTAGATTCAAATCCATGCAAAACACGAGATTTAGATTCAAATCAATGCCGAGTAGATGTTTTAACTTCAATTCCATGCGAAACAAATGATTTAGATTCAAATAATTGCGATATAAATGATTCTGATTCGACTGCATGCGAAACAAACAAGCTAGATTCAAATCAATGCGAAAAACGAGATTTAGATTTAAATCAATGCCGAGTAAAAGTTTTAGCTTCAAATCCATGCGAAACAAACGATTTAGCTTCAAGTACTAGCGATATAAATGATTTAGCTTCATCTGGAAGCGAAACGAGCGAGTTAGCTTCTAATCCATGCGAAAAAAAAGATTTAGATCAAATACTTGCGATATAAATGATTTAGATTCAACTGGAAGTGGAACAAGCGAGTTAGCTTCAAATCCATGCGAAACACATGATTTATCTTCAAAGCAACGCGTAGTAGAAGGTTAGCTCCAAATCCATTCGAAACAAATGATTTAGCTTCAAATACTTGCGATATAAATGATTTAGCATCAACTGCATGCGAAACAATCGAGTTAGATTCAAATCCATGCGAAACATATGATTTATCTTCAAATCAATACGAAGTAGAAGATTTAGCTTCAAATGCATGCGAAATAAATGATTTAGCTTCAAATACTTGCGTTATAAATGATTTAGCTACAACTACATGCGAAACATTCGAGTTAGATTCAAATCCATGCGAAACACATGATTTATCTACAAAGCAACGCGAAGTAGAAGGTTTAGCTTCAAATCCATGCGAAAAAATGATTTAGCTTCAAATACTTGCGATATAAATGATTTAGCTTCAATTGGATGCGATACAAGCGAGTTAGCTTCTAATCCATGCGAAAAAAAAGATTTAGCTTTA
This sequence comes from Megalopta genalis, assembly GCF_051020955.1. NCBI lineage: Eukaryota > Metazoa > Arthropoda > Insecta > Hymenoptera > Halictidae > Megalopta > Megalopta genalis. The sequence goes on along the minus strand of NW_027476221.1, from coordinate 421,705 downwards.
AATACTTGCGATATAAACGATATAGCTTCAAATGCATGCCAAACAAAGAGTTAGCTTCACATTCATTCGAAACACATGATTTAGCTTCAAATCAATGCGAAGAAGAAGGTTTAGCTTCAAATCCATTCGAAACAAATGGTTTAGCTTCAAATACTTGCGATATAAATGATTTAGCATCAACTGCATGCGAAACAAACGAGTTAGATTCAAATCCATGCGAAACACATGATTTATCTTCAAATCAATGCGAAGTAGAAGATTTAGCTTCAAATGCATGCGAAATGAATGATTTAGCTTCAAATACTTGCGATATAAATGATTTAGCTTCAACTGCATGCGAAACATTCGAGTTAGATTCAAATCCATGCGAAACACATGATTTAGCATCAAATCAATGCGAAGAAGAAGGTTTAGCTTCAAATCCATGCGAAACAAATGATTTAGCTTCAAATACTAGCGATATGAATGATATAGCTTCAACTGGGAGCGAAACAAGCGAGTTAGCTTCTAATCCATGCGAAACAAGTGATTTAGCTTCAAATACTTGCGATATAAACGATATAGCTTCAAACGCAAGCGAAACAAACGAGTTAGCTTCACAGTCATTCGAAACACATGATTTAGCTTCAACTCAATGCCTAGTAGATGGTTCAGCTTCAAATCCATGCGAAACAAATGATTCAGCTTCAAATACTAGCGATATGAATGATATAGCTTCAACTGGAAGCGAAACAAGCGAGTTAGCTTCAAATCCATGCGAAACACATGATTTGTCTTCAAAGGAACACGAAGTAGAAGGTTTAGCTTCAAATCCAGGTAAAAAAAATGATTTAACTTCAAATACTAGCGATATAAATGATTAAGCTTCAACAGGAAGCGAAGCAAGCGAGTTAGCTTCTAATCCATGCGAAACGAATGATTTAGCTTCAAATACTTGCGATATAAACGATATAGCTTCACATGCATGCGATACAAACGAGTTAGCTTCACATTCATTCGAAACACATGACTTAGGATCAAATCAATGCGAAGTAGAAGGTTTAGCTTCAAATCCATGCGAAACAAATGATTTAGTTTCAAATACTAGCGATATAAATGATATAGCTTCAACTGGAAGCGAAACAAGCGAGTTAGATTCTAATCCATGGGAAACAAATGATTTAGTTTCAAATACTTGCGATATAAACGATATAGCTTCAAAAGCATGCGATACAAACGAGTTAGCTTCACAGTCATTCGAAACACATGATTTAGCTTCAACTCAATGAGAAGTAGAAGGTTTAGCTTCAAATACATGCGAAACAAATGATTTAGCTTCAAATACCAGCGATATAAATGATTTAGCTTCAACTGAAGGCGAAACAAGCGAGTTAGCATCAAATCCATGCGAAACAAATGATTTAGCTTCAAGTACTTGCGATATAAACGATATAGCTTCAAATGCATGCGAAACAAACGAGTTAGCTCACATTCATTCGAAACACATGATTTAGCTTCAAATCTACTCGAAGTAGAAGATTTAGCTTCAAATCCATGCGAAACACATGATTTATCTTCAAAGCAACGCGAAGTAGAAGGTTAGCTCCAAATCCATTCGAAACAAATGATTTAGCTTCAAATACTTGCGATATAAATGATTTAGCATCAACTGCATGCGAAACAATCGAGTTAGATTCAAATCCATGCGAAACATATGATTTATCTTCAAATCAATACGAAGTAGAAGATTTAGCTTCAAATGCATGCGAAATAAATGATTTAGCTTCAAATACTTGCGTTATAAATGATTTAGCTACAACTACATGCGAAACATTCGAGTTAGATTCAAATCCATGCGAAACACATGATTTATCTACAAAGCAACGCGAAGTAGAAGGTTTAGCTTCAAATCCATGCGAAAAAATGATTTAGCTTCAAATACTTGCGATATAAATGATTTAGCTTCAATTGGATGCGATACAAGCGAGTTAGCTTCTAATCCATGCGAAAAAAAAGATTTAGCTTTAAATACTTGCGATATAAACGATATAGCTTCAAATGCATGCCAAACAAAGAGTTAGCTTCACATTCATTCGAAACACATGATTTAGCTTCAAATCAATGCGAAGAAGAAGGTTTAGCTTCAAATCCATTCGAAACAAATGGTTTAGCTTCAAATACTTGCGATATAAATGATTTAGCATCAACTGCATGCGAAACAAACGAGTTAGATTCAAATCCATGCGAAACACATGATTTATCTTCAAATCAATGCGAAGTAGAAGATTTAGCTTCAAATGCATGCGAAATGAATGATTTAGCTTCAAATACTCGCGATATAAATGATTTAGCTTCAACTGCATGCGAAACATTCGAGTTAGATTCAAATCCATGCGAAACACATGATTTATCTTCAAATCAATGCGAAGTAGAAGATTTAGCTTCAAATGCATGCGAAATGAATGATTTAGCTTCAAATACTTGCGATATAAATGATTTAGCTTCAACTGCATGCGAAACATTCGAGTTAGATTCAAATCCATGCGAAACACATGATTTAGCATCAAATCAATGCGAAGAAGATGGTTTAGCTTCAAATCCATGCGAAACAAATGATTTAGCTTCAAATACTAGCGATATGAATGATATAGCTTCAACTGGGAGCGAAACAAGCGAGTTAGCTTCTAATCCATGCGAAACAAGTGATTTAGCTTCAAATACTTGCGATATAAACGATATAGCTTCAAACGCAAGCGAAACAAACGAGTTAGCTTCACAGTCATTCGAAACACATGATTTAGCTTCAACTCAATGCCTAGTAGATGGTTCAGCTTCAAATCCATGCGAAACAAATGATTCAGCTTCAAATACTAGCAATATGAATGATATAGCTTCAACTGGAAGCGAAACAAGCGAGTTAGCTTCAAATCCATGCGAAACACATGATTTGTCTTCAAAGGAACACGAAGTAGAAGGTTTAGCTTCAAATCCAGGTAAAAAAAATGATTTAACTTCAAATACTAGCGATATAAATGATTAAGCTTCAACAGGAAGCGAAACAAGCGAGTTAGCTTCTAATCCATGCGAAACGAATGATTTAGCTTCAAATACTTGCGATATAAACGATATAGCTTCACATGCATGCGATACAAACGAGTTAGCTTCACATTCATTCGAAACACATGACTTAGGATCAAATCAATGCGAAGTAGAAGGTTTAGCTTCAAATCCATGCGAAACAAATGATTTAGTTTCAAATACTAGCGATATAAATGATATAGCTTCAACTGGAAGCGAAACAAGCGAGTTAGATTCTAATCCATGGGAAACAAATGATTTAGTTTCAAATACTTGCGATATAAACGATATAGCTTCAAAAGCATGCGATACAAACGAGTTAGCTTCACAGTCATTCGAAACACATGATTTAGCTTCAACTCAATGAGAAGTAGAAGGTTTAGCTTCAAATACATGCGAAACAAATGATTTAGCTTCAAATACCAGCGATATAAATGATTTAGCTTCAACTGAAGGCGAAACAAGCGAGTTAGCATCAAATCCATGCGAAACAAATGATTTAGCTTCAAGTACTTGCGATATAAACGATATAGCTTCAAATGCATGCGAAACAAACGAGTTAGCTCACATTCATTCGAAACACATGATTTAGCTTCAAATCTACTCGAAGTAGAAGATTTAGCTTCAAATCCATGCGAAACAAATGATTTAGCTTCAAATACTTGCGATATAAATGATTTAGCTTCAACTGCATGCGAAACAATCGAGTTAGATTCAAATCCATGCGAAACACATGACAAAGCTTCAAATCAGTGCGACGTAGAAGGTTTACCTTCAAATCCATGCGAAACAAACGAGTTAGCTTCACAGTCATTCGATACACGTGATTTAGCTTCAAATCAATGCGGAGTATAAGGTTTACCTTCAAATCCATGCGAAACAAATGATTTAGTTTCAAATACTAGCGATATAAATGATTTAGCTTCAACTGGAAGCGAAACAAGCGAGTTAGATTCTAATCCATGGGAAACAAATGATTTAGTTTCAAATACTTGCGATATAAACGATATAGCTTCAAAAGCATGCGATACAAACGAGTTAGCTTCACAGTCATTCGAAACACATGATTTAGCTTCAACTCAATGAGAAGTAGAAGGTTTAGCTTCAAATACATGCGAAACAAATGATTTAGCTTCAAATACCAGCGATATAAATGATTTAGCTTCAAGTGGAGGCGAAACATGCGAGTTAGCATCAAATCCATGCGAAACAAATGATTTAGCTTCAAGTACTTGCGATATAAACGATATAGCTTCAAATGCATGCGAAACAAACGAGTTAGCTTCACAGTCATTCGAAACACGTGATTTAGCTTCAAATCAATGCGGAGTATAAGGTTTACCTTCAAATCCATGCGAAACAAATGATTTAGCTTCAAATACTTGCGATATAAATGATTTAACTTCAACTAGAAGCGAATCAAGCGAGTTAGCTTCTCATCCATGCGAAACAAAAGATTCAGCTTCAAATACTTGCGTTATAAATGATTTAGCTTCAACTAGAAGCGAATCAAACGAGTTAGCTTCTCATCCGTGCGAAGCAAATGATTTAGCTTCAAATACTTGCGGTATAAACGATATAGCTTCAAATGCATTCGAAACAAACTAGTTAGATTCACATTCTTTCGAAACACATGATTTAGCTTCAAATCAATGAGAAGTAAAAGGTTTAGCTTCAAATCCATGCGAAACAAATGATTTAGCTTCAAGTACTTGCGATATAAACGATATATGCTTCAAATGCATGCGAAACAAACGAGTTAGCTTCACATGCATTCGAAACACATGATTTAGCTTCAAATTATTGCGAGGTAAAAGTTTTGGCTTCAAATCCATTCGAAACAAATGATTTAGCTTCAAATACTTGTGATAAAAATGATTTAGATTCAACTGCATGCGAAACAAACAAGTTAGATTCAAATCCATGCGAAAAACGAGATTTAGATTTAAATCAATGCGGGGTAAAAGTTTTATCTACAAATCCATGCGAGGCAAATGATTTAGCTTCAAATACTTGCGATATAAACGATATAGCTTCAAATGCATGCGATTCAAACGAGTTAGCTTCACATTCATTCGAAACATATGGCTTAGGTTCTAATCAATGCGAAGTAGATGGTTTAGCTTCAAATCCATGCGAAACAAATGATTTAGCTTCAAATACTTGCGATATAAATGATTTAGCTTTAACTGGAAGCGAAACATGCGAGTTAGCTTCAAATCCATGCGAAACAAATGATTCAGCTTCAAGTACTTGCGATATAAACGATATAGCTTCAAATGCATGCGAAACAAACGAGTTAGCTTCACATTCATTCGAAACACATGATTTAGCTTCAATTCAATGCGAAGTAGAAGGTTTAGCTTCAAATCCAAACGAAACAAATAATATAGCTTCAAATACTTGCGATATAAATGATTTAGATTCAACTGCATGCGACACAAACGAGATAGATTCAAATCCATGCGAAAAACGAGATTTTGATTTATATCAATGCGGAGTAGTATTTTTAGCTACAAATCCATGCGAAACAAATGATTTAGCTTCAAATACTTGCGATATAAACGATATAGCTTCAAATGCATGCGATACAAACGAGTTAGCTTCACAGTCATTCGAAACACATGACTTAGTATCAAATCAATGCGAAGTAGAAGGTTTAGCTTCGAATCCATGCGAAACGAATGATTTAGTTTCAAATACTAGCGATATAAACGATATAGCTTCAAAAGCATGCGAAACAAAACGAGTTAGCTTCACATTCATTCGAAACACATTGCTTAGGTTCTAATCAATGCGAAGTAGATGGTTTAGCTTCAAATTCATGCGAAACAAATGATTTAGCTTCAAATACTTGCGATATAAATGATTTAGCTTTAACTGGAAGCGAAACATGCGAGTTAGCTTCAAATCCATGCGAAACAAATGATTCAGCTTCAAGTACTTGCGATATAAACGATATAGCTTCAAATGCATGCGAAACAAACGAGTTAGCTTTACATTCATTCGAAACACATGATTTAGCTTCAATTCAATGCGAAGTAGAAGGTTTAGCTTCAAATCCAAACGAAACAAATAATATAGCTTCAAATACTTGCGATATAAATGATTTAGATTCAACTGCATGCGACACAAACGAGATAGCTTCAAATCCACGCAAAACACATTATTTATCTTCCATGCATTGCGAAGTAGAAGGTTTAGCTTCAAATCCATTCGAAACAAATGGTTTAGCTTCAAATACTTGCGATATAAATGATTTAGCATCAACTGCATGCGAAACAAACGAGTTAGATTCAAATCCATGCGAAACACATGATTTATCTTCAAATCAATGCGAAGTAGAAGATTTAGCTTCAAATGCATGCGAAATGAATGATTTAGCTTCAAATACTTGCGATATAAATGATTTAGCTTCAACTGCATGCGAAACATTCGAGTTAGATTCAAATCCATGCGAAACACATGATTTATCTTCAAATCAATGCGAAGTAGAAGATTTAGCTTCAAATGCATGCGAAATGAATGATTTAGCTTCAAATACTTGCGATATAAATGATTTAGCTTCAACTGCATGCGAAACATTCGAGTTAGATTCAAATCCATGCGAAACACATGATTTAGCATCAAATCAATGCGAAGAAGAAGGTTTAGCTTCAAATCCATGCGAAACAAATGATTTAGCTTCAAATACTAGCGATATGAATGATATAGCTTCAACTGGGAGCGAAACAAGCGAGTTAGCTTCTAATCCATGCGAAACAAGTGATTAGCTTCAATTACTTGCGATATAAACGATATAGCTTCAAACGCAAGCGAAACAAACGAGTTAGCTTCACAGTCATTCGAAACACATGATTTAGCTTCAACTCAATGCCTAGTAGATGGTTCAGCTTCAAATCCATGCGAAACAAATGATTCAGCTTCAAATACTAGCAATATGAATGATATAGCTTCAACTGGAAGCGAAACAAGCGAGTTAGCTTCAAATCCATGCGAAACACATGATTTGTCTTCAAAGGAACACGAAGTAGAAGGTTTAGCTTCAAATCCAGGTAAAAAAAATGATTTAATTTCAAATACTAGCGATATAAATGATTAAGCTTCAACAGGAAACGAAACAAGCGAGTTAGCTTCTAATCCATGCGAAACGATTGATTTAGCTTCAAATACTTGCGATATAAACGATATAGCTTCACATGCATGCGATACAAACGAGTTAGCTTCACATTCATTCGAAACACATGACTTAGGATCAAATCAATGCGAAGTAGAAGGTTTAGCTTCAAATCCATGCGAAACAAATGATTTAGTTTCAAATACTAGCGATATAAATGATATAGCTTCAACTGGAAGCGAAACAAGCGAGTTAGATTCTAATCCATGGGAAACAAATGATTTAGTTTCAAATACTTGCGATATAAACGATATAGCTTCAAAAGCATGCGATACAAACGAGTTAGCTTCACAGTCATTCGAAACACATGATTTAGCTTCAACTCAATGAGAAGTAGAAGGTTTAGCTTCAAATACATGCGAAACAAATGATTTAGCTTCAACTGAAGGCGAAACAAGCGAGTTAGCATCAAATCCATGCGAAACAAATGATTTAGCTTCAAGTACTTGCGATATAAACGATATAGCTTCAAATGCATGCGAAACAAACGAGTTAGCTCACATTCATTCGAAACACATGATTTAGCTTCAAATCTACTCGAAGTAGAAGATTTAGCTTCAAATCCATGCGAAACAAATGATTTAGCTTCAAATACTTGCGATATAAATGATTTAGCTTCAACTGCATGCGAAACAATCGAGTTAGATTCAAATCCATGCGAAACACATGACAAAGCTTCAAATCAGTGCGACGTAGAAGGTTTACCTTCAAATCCATGCGAAACAAACGAGTTAGCTTCACAGTCATTCGAAACACGTGATTTAGCTTAAAATCAATGCGGAGTATAAGGTTTACCTTCAAATCCATGCGAAACAAATGATTTAGTTTCAAATACTAGCGATATAAATGATATAGCTTCAACTGGAAGCGAAACAAGCGAGTTAGATTCTAATCCATGGGAAACAAATGATTTAGTTTCAAATACTTGCGATATAAACGATATAGCTTCAAAAGCTTGCGATACAAACGAGTTAGCTTCACAGTCATTCGAAACACATGATTTAGCTTCAACTCAATGAGAAGTAGAAGGTTTAGCTTCAAATACATGCGAAACAAATGATTTAGCTTCAAATACCAGCGATATAAATGATTTAGCTTCAAGTGGAGGCGAAACATGCGAGTTAGCATCAAATCCATGCGAAACAAATGATTTAGCTTCAAGTACTTGCGATATAAACGATATAGCTTCAAATGCATGCGAAACAATCGAGTTAGCTCACATTCATTCGAAACACATGATTTAGCTTCAAATCTACTCGAAGTAGAAGATTTAGCTTCAAATCCATGCGAAACAAATGATTTAGCTTCAAATACTTGCGATATAAATGATTTAGCTTCAACTGCATGCGAAACAATCGAGTTAGATTCAAATCCATGCGAAACACATGACAAAGCTTCAAATCAGTGCGAGGTAGAAGGTTTACCTTCAAATCCATGCGAAACAAACGAGTTAGCTTCACAGTCATTCGAAACACGTGATTTAGCTTCAAATCAATGCGGAGTATAAGGTTTACCTTCAAATCCATGCGAAACAAATGATTTAGCTTCAAATACTTGCGATATAAATGATTTAGATTCAACTGCATGCGACACAAACGAGATAGCTTCAAATCCACGCAAAACACATTATTTATCTCCCATGCATTGCGAAGTAGAAGGTTCAGCTTCAAATCCATGAGAAACAAATGATTTAGCTTCAAATACTTGCGATACAAATGATTTAGCTTCAACTGAAAGCGAGACAAACGAGTTAGCTTCACATTCATGCGAAACACATGATTTAGCTTCAAATCAATGCGAGAGAAAAGCTTTGGCTTCAAACCAATGCGAAACAAATGATTTAGCTTCAAATACTTGCGATATAAATGATTTAGCTTCAACTGGAAGCGATACAATCGTGTTAGATTCAAATCCACGCGAAACACATGATTTAGCTTCAAATCAATGCGAGAGAAAAGCTTTGGCTTCAAATCAATGCGAAACAAATGATTTAACTTCAAATACTAGCGATATAAATGATATAGCTTCAACTGGAAGCGAAACAATCGAGTTAGCTTCTAATCCATGCGAAACGAATGATTTTACTTCAAATACTTGCGATAAAAATGATTTAGATTCAACTGCATGCGAAACAAACAAGATAGATTCAAATCCATGCGAAAAACGAGATTTTGATTTATATCAATGCGGAGTAGTATTTTTAGCTACAAATCCATGCGAAACAAATGATTTAGCTTCAAATACTTGCGATATAAACGATATAGCTTCAAATGCATGCGATACAAACGAGTTAGCTTCACATTCATTCGAAACACATGACTTAGTAACAAATCAATGCGAAGTAGAAGGTTTAGCTTCGAATCCATGCGAAACGAATGATTTAGTTTCAAACACTAGCGATATAAACGATATAGCTTCCAAAGCATGCGAAACAAAACGAGTTAGCTTCACATTCATTCGAAACACATGATTTAGCTTCAAATCAATGCGAAGTAGAAGGTTTAGCTTCAAATCCATGCGAAACACATGACAAAGCTTCAAATCAGTGCGAGGTAGAAGGTTTACCTTCAAATCCATGCGAAACAAGCGAGTTAGCTTCACAGTCATTCGAAACACGTGATTTAGCTTCAAATCAATGCGGAGTAGAAGGTTTACCTTCAAATCCATGCGAAACAAACGACTTAGCTTCACAGTCATTCGAAACACGTGATTTAGCTTCAAATCAATGCGGAGTAGAAGGTTTATCTTCAAATCCATGCGAAACAAATGATTTACCTTGAAATACTTGCGACATAAACGATTTAGCTTCAACTGGAAGCGAAACAAGCGAGTTAGTTTCTAACTCATGCGAAACACATGATTTAACTTCAAATCCACGCGGAGTAGAAGGTTTAGCTTCAAATCCATGCGAAACAAATGATTTAGCTTCAAATACTTGCAGTATAAACGATATAGCTTCAAATGCATTCGAAACAAACTAGTTAGATTCACATTCATTCGAAACACATGATTTAGCTTCAAATCAATAAGAAGTAGAAGGTTTAGCTTCAAATCCATGCGAAACAAACGAGTTAGCTTCACAGTCATTCGAAACACGTGATTTAGCTTCAAATCAATGCGGAGTAGAAGGTTTATCTTCTAATCCATGCGAAACAAATGATTTAGCTTGAAATACTTGCGACATAAATGATTTAGCTTCAACTGGAAGCGAAACAGGCGAGTTAGTTTCTAACTCATGCGAAACACATGATTTAACTTCAAATCCACGCGGAGTAGAAGGTTTAGCTTCAAATCCATGCGAAACAAATGATTTAGCTTCAAATACTTACGACATAATTGAATTAGCTTCAACTGGAAGCGAAACAAGCGAGTTAGTTTCTAACCCATGCGAAACACATGATTTAACTTCAAATCCACGAGGAGTAGAAGGTTTAGCTTCAAATCCCTGCGAAACAAATGATTTAGCTTCAAATACTCGCGATATAAATGATTTAGCTTCAACTGGAAGCGAAACAAGCGAGTTAGTTTCTAACTCATGCGAAACACATGATTTAACTTCAAATCCACGCGGAGTAGTAGGTTTAGCTTCAAATCCATGCGAAACAAATGATTTAACTTCAACTGGAAGCGAATCAAGCGAGTTAGCTTCTAAACCATGCGAAACACATGATTTAACTTCTAATCAATCCGGAGTAGAAGGTTTAGCTTCAAATCCATGCGAAACAAATGATTTAGCTTCAAATACTTGCGACATAAATGAATTAGCTTCAACTGGAAGCGAAACAAGCGAGTTAGGTTCTAATCTATGCGAAACACATGATTTATCTTCAAAGCAACGCGAAGTAGAAGGTTTAGCTTCAAATCCATGCGAAACAAATGATTCTGCTTCAAATACTAGCGATAAGAAATTATTTAGCTCCAACTGGAAGCGAAACATGCGAGTTAGATTCAAATCCATGCGAAACAAATGATTTAGCTTCAAATACTTGCGATATAAATGACTTAGCTTCAACTGCATGCGAAACAATCGAGTTAGATTCAAATCCACGCGAGACACATGACAAAGCTTCAAATCAGTGCGAGGTAGAAGGTTTAGCTTCAAATCCGTGCGAAACAAATGATTTAGCTTCAAATACATGTGATATAAATGATATAGCTTCAACTGGAAGCGAAACAATCGAGTTAGCTTCTAATCCATGCGAAACGAATGATTTTACTTCAAATACTTGCGATAAAAATGATTTAGATTCAACTGCATGCGAAACAAACAAGATAGATTCAAATCCATGCGAAAAACGAGATTTTGATTTATATCAATGCGGAGTAGTATTTTTAGCTACAAATCCATGCGAAACAAATGATTTAGCTTCAAATACTTGCGATATAAACGATATAGCTTCAAATGCATGCGATACAAACGAGTTAGCTTCACATTCATTCGAAACACATGACTTAGTATCAAATCAATGCGAAGTAGAAGGTTTAGCTTCGAATCCATGCGAAACGAATGATTTAGTTTCAAACACTAGCGATATAAACGATATAGCTTCCAAAGCATGCGAAACAAAACGAGTTAGCTTCACATTCATTCGAAACACATGATTTAGCTTCAAATCAATGCGAAGTAGAAGGTTTAGCTTCAAATCCATGCGAAACACATGACAAAGCTTCAAATCAGTGCGAGGTAGAAGGTTTACCTTCAAATCCATGCGAAACAAGCGAGTTAGCTTCACAGTCATTCGAAACACGTGATTTAGCTTCAAATCAATGCGGAGTAGAAGGTTTACCTTCAAATCCATGCGAAACAAACGACTTAGCTTCACAGTCATTCGAAACACGTGATTTAGCTTCAAATCAATGCGGAGTAGAAGGTTTATCTTCAAATCCATGCGAAACAAATGATTTAGCTTGAAATACTTGCGACATAAACGATTTAGCTTCAACTGGAAGCGAAACAAGCGAGTTAGTTTCTAACTCATGCGAAACACATGATTTAACTTCAAATCCACGCGGAGTAGAAGGTTTAGCTTCAAATCCATGCGAAACAAATGATTTAGCTTCAAATACTTGCAGTATAAACGATATAGCTTCAAATGCATTCGAAACAAACTAGTTAGATTCACATTCATTCGAAACACATGATTTAGCTTCAAATCAATAAGAAGTAGAAGGTTTAGCTTCAAATCCATGCGAAACAAATGATTTAGCTTCAAATACCAGCGATATAAATGATTTAGCTTCAACTGGAGGCGATACAAGCGAGTTAGCATCACATCCATGCGAAACAAATGATTTAGATTCAAGTACTTGCGATATAAACGATATAGCTTCAAATGCATGCGAAACAAACGTGTTAGCTCACATTCATTCGAAACACATGATTTAGCTTCAAATCTACTCGAAGTAGAAGATTTAGCTTCAAATCCATGCGAAACAAATGATTTAGCTTCAAATACTTGCGATATAAATGATTTAGCTTCAACTGCATGCAAAACAATCGAGTTAGATTCAAATTCATACGAAACACATGACAAAGCTTCAAATCAGTGCGAGGTAGAAGGTTTACATTCAAATCCATGCGAAACAAACGAGTTAGCTTCACAGTGATTCGAAACACGTGATTTAGCTTCAAATCAATGCGGAGTAGAAGGTTTATCTTCAAATCCATGCGAAACAAATGATTTAGCTTGAAATACTTGCGACATAAATGATTTAGCTTCAACTGGAAGCGAAACAGGCGAGTTAGTTTCTAACTCATGCGAAACACATGATTTAACTTCAAATCCACGCGGAGTAGAAGGTTTAGCTTCAAATCCATGCGAAACAAATGATTTAGCTTCAAATACTTACGACATAATTGAATTAGCTTCAACTGGAAGCGAAACAAGCGAGTTAGTTTCTAACCCACGCGAAACACATGATTTAACTTCAAATCCACGAGGAGTAGAAGGTTTAGCTTCAAATCCCTGCGAAACAAATGATTTAGCTTCAAATACTCGCGATATAAATGATTTAGCTTCAACTGGAAGCGAAACAATCGAGTTAGTTTCTAACTCATGCGAAACACATGATTTAACTTCAAATCCACGCGGAGTAGTAGGTTTAGCTTCAAATCCATGCGAAACAAATGATTTAACTTCAACTGGAAGCGAATCAAGCGAGTTAGCTTCTAAACCATGCGAAACACATGATTTAACTTCTAATCAATCCGGAGTAGAAGGTTTAGCTTCAAATCCATGCGAAACAAATGATTTAGCTTCAAATACTTGCGACATAAATGAATTAGCTTCAACTGGAAGCGAAACAAGCGAGTTAGGTTCTAATCTATGCGAAACACATGATTTATCTTCAAAGCAACGCGAAGTAGAAGGTTTAGCTTCAAATCCATGCGAAACAAATGATTCTGCTTCAAATACTAGCGATAAGAAATTATTTAGCTCCAACTGGAAGCGAAACATGCGAGTTAGATTCAAATCCATGCGAAACAAATGATTTAGCTTCAAATACTTGCGATATAAATGACTTAGCTTCAACTGCATGCGAAACAATCGAGTTAGATTCAAATCCAAGCGAGACACATGACAAAGCTTCAAATCAGTGCGCGGTAGAAGGTTTAGCTTCAAATCCGTGCGAAACAAATGATTTAGCTTCAAATACATGTGATATAAACGATATAGGTTGAAATGCATGCGATACAAACGAGTTAGCTTCACATTCATTCGAAACACATGATTTAGCTTCAAATCAATGAGAAGTAGAAGGTTTAGCTTCAAATCCATGCGAAACAAATGATTTAGCTTCAAATACCAGCGATATAAATGATTTAGCTTCAACTGGAGGCGAAACAAGCGAGTTAGCTTCAAATCCATGCGAAACAAATGATTCAGCTTCAAGTACTTGCGATATAAACGATATAGCTTCAAAAGCATGCGAAACAAAACGAGTTAGCTTCACATTCATTCGAAACACATGGCTTAGGTTCTAATCAATGCGAAGTAGATGGTTTAGCTTCAAATTCATGCGAAACAAATGATTTAGCTTCAAATACTTGCGATATAAATGATTTAGCTTTAACTGGAAGCGAAACATGCGAGTTAGCTTCAAATCCATGCGAAACAAATGATTCAGCTTCAAGTACTTGCGATATAAACGATATAGCTTCAAATGCATGCGAAACAAACGAGTTAGCTTCACATTCATTCGAAACACATGATTTAGCTTCAATTCAATGCGAAGTAGAAGGTTTAGCTTCAAATCCAAACGAAACAAATAATATAGCTTCAAATACTTGCGATATAAATGATTTAGATTCAACTGCATGCGACACAAACGAGATAGCTTCAAATCCACGCAAAACACATTATTTATCTCCCATGCATTGCGAAGTAGAAGGTTCAGATTCAAATCCATGAGAAACAAATGATTTAGCTTCAAATACTTGCGATACAAATGATTTAGCTTCAACTGAAAGCGAGACAAACGAGTTAGCTTCACATTCATGCGAAACACATGATTTAGCTTCAAATCAATGCGAGAGAAAAGCTTTGGCTTCAAACCAATGCGAAACAAATGATTTAGCTTCAAATACTTGCGATATAAATGATTTAGCTTCAACTGGAAGCGATACAATCGTGTTAGATTCAAATCCACGCGAAACACATGATTTAGCTTCAAATCAATGCGAGAGAAAAGCTTTGGCTTCAAATCAATGCGAAACAAATGATTTAACTTCAAATACTAGCGATATAAATGATATAGCTTCAACTGGAAGCGAAACAATCGAGTTAGCTTCTAATCCATGCGAAACGAATGATTTTACTTCAAATACTTGCGATAAAAATGATTTAGATTCAACTGCATGCGAAACAAACAAGATTGATTCAAATCCATGCGAAAAACGAGATTTTGATTTATATCAATGCGGAGTAGTATTTTTAGCTACAAATCCATGCGAAACAAATGATTTAGCTTCAAATACTTGCGATATAAACGATATAGCTTCAAATGCATGCGATACAAACGAGTTAGCTTCACATTCATTCGAAACACATGACTTAGTATCAAATCAATGCGAAGTAGAAGGTTTAGCTTCGAATCCATGCGAAACGAATGATTTAGTTTCAAACACTAGCGATATAAACGATATAGCTTCCAAAGCATGCGAAACAAAACGAGTTAGCTTCACATTCATTCGAAACACATGATTTAGCTTCAAATCAATGCGAAGTAGAAGGTTTAGCTTCAAATCCATGCGAAACACATGACAAAGCTTCAAATCAGTGCGAGGTAGAAGGTTTACCTTCAAATCCATGCGAAACAAGCGAGTTAGCTTCACAGTCATTCGAAACACGTGATTTAGCTTCAAATCAATGCGGAGTAGAAGGTTTACCTTCAAATCCATGCGAAACAAACGACTTAGCTTCACAGTCATTCGAAACACGTGATTTAGCTTCAAATCAATGCGGAGTAGAAGGTTTATCTTCAAATCCATGCGAAACAAATGATTTAGCTTGAAATACTTGCGACATAAACGATTTAGCTTTAACTGGAAGCGAAACAAGCGAGTTAGTTTCTAACTCATGCGAAACACATGATTTAACTTCAAATCCACGCGGAGTAGAAGGTTTAGCTTCAAATCCATGCGAAACAAATGATTTAGCTTCAAATACTTGCAGTATAAACGATATAGCTTCAAATGCATTCGAAACAAACTAGTTAGATTCACATTCATTCGAAACACATGATTTAGCTTCAAATCAATAAGAAGTAGAAGGTTTAGCTTCAAATCCATGCGAAACAAATGATTTAGCTTCAAATACCAGCGATATAAATGATTTAGCTTCAACTGGAGGCGATACAAGCGAGTTAGCATCACATCCATGCGAAACAAATGATTTAGATTCAAGTACTTGCGATATAAACGATATAGCTTCAAATGCATGCGAAACAAACGAGTTAGCTCACATTCATTCGAAACACATGATTTAGCTTCAAATCTACTCGAAGTAGAAGATTTAGCTTCAAATCCATGCGAAACAAATGATTTAGCTTCAAATACTTGCGATATAAATGATTTAGCTTCAACTGCATGCAAAACAATCGAGTTAGATTCAAATCCATACGAAACACATGACAAAGCTTCAAATCAGTGCGAGGTAGAAGGTTTACATTCAAATCCATGCGAAACAAACGAGTTAGCTTCACAGTCATTCGAAACACGTGATTTAGCTTCAAATCAATGCGGAGTAGAAGGTTTATCTTCAAATCCATGCGAAACAAATGATTTAGCTTGAAATACTTGCGACATAAATGATTTAGCTTCAACTGGATGCGAAACAGGCGAGTTAGTTTCTAACTCATGCGAAACACATGATTTAACTTCAAATCCACGCGGAGTAGAAGGTTTAGCTTCAAATCCATGCGAAACAAATGATTCAGCTTCAAATACTTACGACATAATTGAATTAGCTTCAACTGGAAGCGAAACAAGCGAGTTAGTTTCTAACCCATGCGAAACACATGATTTAACTTCAAATCCACGAGGAGTAGAAGGTTTAGCTTCAAATCCCTGCGAAACAAATGATTTAGCTTCAAATACTCGCGATATAAATGATTTAGCTTCAACTGGAAGCGAAACAAGCGAGTTAGTTTCTAACTCATGCGAAACACATGATTTAACTTCAAATCCACGCGGAGTAGTAGGTTTAGCTTCAAATCCATGCGAAACAAATGATTTAACTTCAACTGGAAGCGAATCAAGCGAGTTAGCTTCTAAACCATGCGAAACACATGATTTAACTTCTAATCAATCCGGAGTAGAAGGTTTAGCTTCAAATCCATGCGAAACAAATGATTTAGCTTCAAATACTTGCGACATAAATGAATTAGCTTCAACTGGAAGCGAAACAAGCGAGTTAGGTTCTAATCTATGCGAAACACATGATTTATCTTCAAAGCAACGCGAAGTAGAAGGTTTAGCTTCAAATCCATGCGAAACAAATGATTCTGCTTCAAATACTAGCGATAAGAAATTATTTAGCTCCAACTGGAAGCGAAACATGCGAGTTAGATTCAAATCCATGCGAAACAAATGATTTAGCTTCAAATACTTGCGATATAAATGACTTAGCTTCAACTGCATGCGAAACAATCGAGTTAGATTCAAATCCACGCGAGACACATGACAAAGCTTCAAATCAGTGCGAGGTAGAAGGTTTAGCTTCAAATCCGTGCGAAACAAATGATTTAGCTTCAAATACATGTGATATAAACGATATAGGTTGAAATGCATGCGATAAAAACGAGTTAGCTTCACATTCATTCGAAACACATGATTTAGCTTCAAATCAATGAGAAGTAGAAGGTTTAGCTTCAAATCCATGCGAAACAAATGATTTAGCTTCAAATACCAGCGATATAAATGATTTAGCTTCAACTGGAGGCGAAACAAGCGAGTTAGCTTCACATCCATGCGAAACAAATGATTTAGATCCAAGTACTTGCGATGTAATCGATATAGCATCAAATGCATTCGAAATAAACGAGTTAGCTCACATTCATTCGAAACACATGATTTAGCTTCAAATCTACTCGAAGTAGAAGATTTAGCTTCAAATCCATGCGAAACAAATGATTTAGCTTCAAATACTTGCGATATAAATGATTTAGCTTCAACTGCATGCGAAACAATCGAGTTAGATTCAAATCCATGCGAAACACATGACAAAGCTTCAAATCAGTGCGAGGTAGAAGGTTTACCTTCAGATCCATGCGAAACAAACGAGTTAGCTTCACAGTCATTCGAAACACGTGATTTAGCTTCAAATCAATGCGGAGTAGAAGGTTTATCTTCAAATCCATGCGAAACAAATGATTTAGCTTGAAATACTTGCGACATAAACGACTTAGCTTCAACTGGAAGCGAAACAAGCGAGTTAGTTTCTAACTCATGCGAAACACTTGATTTGACTTCAAATCCACGCGGAGTAGAAGGTTTAGCTTCAAATCCATGCGAAACAAATGATTTAGCTTCAAATACCAGCGATATATATGATTTAGCTTCAACTGGAGGCGAAACAAGCGAGTTAGCTTCACGTCCATGCGAAACAAATGATTTAGCTTCAAATACTTGCGATATAAATGATTTAGCTTCAACTGCATGCAAAACAATCGAGTTAGATTCAAATCCATGCGAAACACATGACAAAGCTTCAAATCAGTGCGAGGTAGAAGGTTTACCTTCAAATCCATGCGAAACAAACGAGTTAGCTTCACAGTCATTCGAAACACGTGATTTAGCTTCAAATCAATGCGGAGTAGAAGGTTTATCTTCAAATCCATGCGAAACAAATGATTTAGCTTGAAATACTTGAGACATAAATGATTTAGCTTCAACTGGAAGCGAAACAGGCGAGTTAGTTTCTAACTCATGCGAAACACATAATTTAACTTCAAATCCACGCGGAGTAGAAGGTTTAGCTTCAAATCCATGCGAAACAAATGATTTAGCTTCAAATACTTGCGACATAATTGAATTAGCTTCAACTGGAAGCGAAACAAGCGAGTTGGTTTCTAACCCATGCGAAACACATGATTTAACTTCAAATCCACGAGGAGTAGAAGGTTTAGCTTCAAATCCATGCGAAGCAAATGATTTAGCTTCAAATACTTGCGATATAAATGATTTAGCTTCAACTGGAAGCGAAACAAGCGAGTTAGTTTCTAACTCATGCGAAACACATGATTTAACTTCAAATCCACGCGGAGTAGTAGGTTTAGCTTCAAATCCATGCGAAACAAATGATTTAGCTTCAAATACTTGCGATATAAATGATTTAACTTCAACTGGAAGCGAATCAAGCGAGTTAGCTTCTAAACCATGCGAAACACATGATTTAACTTCTAATCAACCCGGAGTAGAAGGTTTAGCTTCAAATCCATGCGAAACAAATGATTTAGCTTCAAATACTTCCGACATAAATGAATTAGCTTCAACTGGAAGCGAAACATGCGAGTTAGGTTCTAATCTATGCGAAACACATGATTTATCTTCAAAGCAACGCGAAGTAGAAGGTTTAGCTTCAAATCCATGCGAAACAAATGATTCTGCTTCAAATACTAGCGATAAGAAATGATTTAGCTCCAACTGGAAGCGAAACGTGCGAGTTAGATTCAAATCCATGCGAAACAAATGATTTAGCTTCAAATACCAGCGATATAAATGATTTAGCTTCAACTGGAGGCGAAACGAGCGAGTTAGCTTCACATCCATGCGAAACAAATGATTTAGATCCAAGTACTTGCGATATAAACGATATAGCTTCAAATGCATGCGAAACAAACGAGTTAGCTCACATTCATTCGAAACACATGATTTAGCTTCAAATCTACTCGAAGTAGAAGATTTAGCTTCAAATCCATGCGAAACAAATGATTTAGCTTCAAATCCACGCGGAGTAGAAGGATTAGCTTCAAATCCATGCGAAACAAATGATTTAGCTTCAAATACTTGCGGTATAAACGATATAGCTTCAAATGCATTCGAAACAAACTAGTTAGATTCACATTCATTCGAAACACATGATTTAGCTTCAAATCAATGAGAAGTAGAAGGTTTAGCTTCAAATCCATGCGAGACAAATGATTTAGCTTCAAATACCAGCGATATAAATGATTTAGCTTCAACTGGAGGCGAAACAAGCGAGTTAGCTTCACATCCATGCGAAACAAATGATTTAGATCCAAGTACTTGCGATATAAACGATATAGCTTCAAATGCATGCGAAACAAACGAGTTAGCTCACATTCATTCGAAACACATGATTTAGCTTCAAATCTACTTGAAGTAGAAGATTTAGCTTCAAATCCATGCGAAACAAATGATTTAGCTTCAAATACTTGCGATATAAATGAATTAGCTTCAACTGCATGCGAAACAATCGAGTTAGATTCAAATCCATGCGAAACACATGACAAAGCTTCAAATCAGTGCGAGGTAAAAGGTTTACCTTCAAATCCATGCGAAACAAACGAGTTAGCTTCACAGTCATTCGAAACACGTGATTTAGCTTCAAATCAATGCGGAGTAGAAGGTTTACCTTCAAATCCATGCAAAACAAACGAGTTAGCTTCACAGTCATTCGAAACACGTGATTTAGCTTCAAATCAAAGCGGAGTAGAAGGTTTATCTTCAAATCCATGCGAAACAAATGATTTAGCTTGAAATACTTGCGACATAAACGACTTAGCTTCAACTGGAAGCGAAACAAGCGAGTTAGTTTCTACCTCATGCGAAACACTTGATTTAACTTCAAATCCACGCGGAGTAGAAGGTTTAGCTTCAAATCCATGCGAAACAAATGATTTAGCTTCAAATACTTGCGGTATAAACGATATAGCTTCAAATGCATTCGAAACAAACTAGTTAGATTCACATTCATTCGAAACACATGATTTAGCTTCAAATCAATGAGAAGTAGAAGGTTTAGCTTCAAATCCATGCGAAACAAATGATTTAGCTTCAAATACCAGCGATATATATGATTTAGCTTCAACTGGAGGCGAAACAAGCGAGTTAGCTTCACATCCATGCGAAACAAATGATTTAGCTTCAAATACTTGCGATATAAATGATTTAGCTTCAACTGCATGCAAAACAATCGAGATAGATTCAAATCCATGCGAAACACATGACAAAGCTTCAAATCAGTGCGAGGTAGAAGGTTTACCTTCAAATCCATGCGAAACAAACGAGTTAGCTTCACAGTCATTCGAAACACGTGATTTAGCTTCAAATCAATGCGGAGTAGAAGGTTTATCTTCAAATCCATGCGAAACAAATGATTTAGCTTGAAATACTTGCGACATAAATGATTTAGCTTCAACTGGAAGCGAAACAGGCGAGTTAGTTTCTAACTCATGCGAAACACATAATTTAACTTCAAATCCACGCGGAGTAGAAGGTTTAGCTTCAAATCCATGCGAAACAAATGATTTAGCTTCAAATACCAGCGATATAAATGATTTAGCTTCAACTGGAGGCGAAACAAGCGAGTTAGCTTCACATCCATGCGAAACAAATGATTTAGATCCAAGTACTTGCTATATAAACGATATAGCTTCAAATGCATGCGAAACAAACGAGTTAGCTCACATTCATTCGAAACACATGATTTAGCTTCAAATCTACTCGAAGTAGAAGATTTAGCTTCAAATCCATGCGAAACAAATGATTTAGCTTCAAATACTTGCGATATAAATGATTTAGCTTCAACTGCATGCGAAACAATCGAGTTAGATTCAAATCCATGCGAAACACATGACAAAGCTTCAAATCAGTGCGAGGTAGAAGGTTTACCTTCAAATCCATGCGAAACAAACGAGTTAGTTTCACAGTCATTCGAAAAACGTGATTTAGCTTCAAATCAATGCGGAGTAGAAGGTTTACCTTCAAATCCATGCAAAACAAACGAGTTAGCTTCACAGTCATTCGAAACACGTGATTTAGCTTCAAATCAATGCGGAGTAGAAGGATTATCTTCAAATCCATGCGAAACAAATGATTTAGCTTGAAATACTTGCGACATAAACGACTTAGCTTCAACTGGAAGCGAAACAAGCAAGTTAGTTTCTAACTCATGCAAAACACTTGATTTAACTTCAAATCTACGCGGAGTAGAAGGTTTAGCTTCAAATCCATGCGAAACAAATGATTTAGCTTCAAATACTTGCGGTATAAACGATATAGCTTCAAATGCATTCGAAACAAACTAGTTAGATTCACATGCATTCGAAACACATGATTTAGCTTCAAATCAATGAGAAGTAGAAGGTTTAGCTTCAAATCCATGCGAAACAAATGATTTAGCTTCAAATACCAGCGATATATATGATTTAGCTTCAACTGGAGGCGAAACAAGCGAGTTAGCTGCACATCCATGCGAAACAAATGATTTAGCTTCAAATACTTGCGATATAAATGATTTAGCTTCAACTGCATGCAAAACAATCGAGTTAGATTCAAATCCATGCGAAACACATGACAAAGCTTCAAATCAGTGCGAGGTAGAAGGTTTACCTTCAAATCCATGCGAAACAAACGAGTTAGCTTCACAGTCATTCGAAACACGTGATTTAGCTTCAAATCAATGCGGAGTAGAAGGTTTATCTTCAAATCCATGCGAAACAAATGATTTAGCTTGAAATACTTGCGACATAAATGATTTAGCTTCAACTGGAAGCGAAACAGGCGAGTTAGTTTCTAACTCATGCGAAACACATAATTTAACTTCAAATCCACGCGGAGTAGAAGGTTTAGCTTCAAATCCATGCGAAACAAATGATTTAGCTTCAAATACTTGCGACATAATTGAATTAGCTTCAACTGGAAGCGAAACAAGCGAGTTGGTTTCTAACCCATGCGATACACATGATTTAACTTTAAATCCACGAGGAGTAGAAGGTTTAGCTTCAAATCCATGCGAAACAAATGATTTAGCTTCAAATACTTGCGATATAAATGATTTAGCTTCAACTGGAAGCGAAACAAGCGAGTTAGTTTCTAACTCATGCGATACACATGATTTAACTTCAAATCCACGCGGAGTAGTAGGTTTAGCTTCAAATCCATGCGAAACAAATGATTTAGCTTCAAATACTTGCGATATAAATGATTTAACTTCAACTGGAAGCGAATCAAGCGAGTTAGCTTCTAAACCATGCGAAACACATGATTTAACTTCTAATCAATCCGGAGTAGAAGGTTTAGCTTCAAATCCATGCGAAACAAATGATTTAGCTTCAAATACTTCCGACATAAATGAATTAGCTTCAACT
Organism: Megalopta genalis; assembly: GCF_051020955.1. Classification (NCBI taxonomy): domain Eukaryota; kingdom Metazoa; phylum Arthropoda; class Insecta; order Hymenoptera; family Halictidae; genus Megalopta; species Megalopta genalis. The sequence goes on along the minus strand of NW_027476221.1, from coordinate 398,637 downwards.
GGAAGCGAAACAAGCGAGTTAGGTTCTAATCTATGCGAAACACATGATTTATCTTCAAAGCAACGCGAAGTAGAAGGTTTAGCTTCAAATCCATGCGAAACAAATGATTCTGCTTCAAATACTAGCGATAAGAAATGATTTAGCTCCAACTGGAAGCGAAACATGCGAGTTAGATTCAAATCCATGCGAAACAAATGATTTAGCTTCAAATACTTGCGATATAAATGTCTTAGCTTCAACTGCATTCGAAACAATCGAGTTAGATTCAAATCCACGCGAAACACATGACAAAGCTTCAAATCAGTGCGAGGTAGAAGGTTTAGCTTCAGATCCGTGCGAAACAAATGATTTAGCTTCAAATACTTGCGCTATATATGATTTTGCATCAACTGGAAGCGAAACAATCGAGTTAGATTCAAATTCACGCGAAACACATGATTTATCTTCCAAGCAATGCGAAGTAGAAGGTTTAGCTTCAAATCCATGCGAAACAAATGATTTAGCTTCAAGTACTAGCGATATAAATGATTTAGCTCCAACTGGAAGCGAAACATGCGAGTTAGCTTCAAATCCATGCGAAACAAATGATTTAGCTTCAAGTACTTGCGATATAAACGATATATGCTTCAAATGCATGCGAAACAAACGAGTTAGCTTCACATTCATTCGAAACACATGATTTAGCTTCAAGTACTTGCGATATAAACGATATAGCTTCAAATGCATGCGAAACAAACGAGTTAGCTTCACATTCATTCGAAACACATGATTTAGCTTCAAGTCAATGCGAAGTAGAAGGTTTAGCTTCAAATCCAAACGAAACAAATAATATAGCTTCAAATACTTGCGATATAAATGATTTAGTTTCAACTGCATGCGACACAAACGAGATAGCTTCAAATCCACGCAAAACATATTATTTATCTTCCATGCATTGCGAAGTAGAAGGTTTAGCTTCAAACCCATGAGAAACACATGATTTAGCTCCAAATACGTGCGATACAAATGATTTAGCTTCAACTGGAAGCGATACAATCGAGTTAGATTCAAATCCACGCGAAACACATGATTTATCTTCCAAGCAATGCGAAGTAGAAGGTTTAGCTTCAAATCCAAGCGAAACAAATAATAAAGCTTCAAATACTTGCGATATAAATGATTTAGATTCAACTGCATGCGAAACAAACAAGTTAGATTCAAATCCATGCGAGAAAAGAGATTTAGATTTAAATCAATGCGGAGTAGAAGTTTTAGCTACGAATCCATGCGAAACAAATGATTTACCTACAAATACTTGCGATACAAACGATATAGCTTCAAATTCATGCGAAACACATGATTTATCTTCAAAGCAACGCGAAGTAGAAGGTTTACCTTCAAATCCATGCGAAACAAATTATTTAGCTTCAAATAGTTGCGATAGAAATGATTTAGCTTCAACTAGAAGCGAATCAAGCGAGTTAGCTTCTCATCCATGCGAAACAAATGATTTAGCTTCAAATACTTGCGGTATAAACGATATAGCTTCAAATGCATTCGAAACAAACTAGTTAGATTCACATTCATTCGAAACACATGATTTAGCTTCAAATCAATGAGAAGTAGAAGGTTTAGCTTCAAATCCATGCGAAACAATTGATTCTGCTTCAAATACTAGCGATAAGAAATGATTTAGCTCCAACTGGAAGCGAATCATGCGAGTTAGATTCAAATCCATGCGAAACAAATGATTTAGCTTCAAATACTTGCGATATAAATGACTTAGCTTCAACTGCATGCGAAACAATCGAGTTAGATTCAAATCCACGCGAAACACATGACAAAGCTTCAAATCAGTGCGAGGTAGAAGGTTTAGCTTCAAATCCGTGCGAAACAAATGATTTAGCTTCAAATACTTGCGCTATATATGATTTAGCATCAACTGGAAGCGAAACAATCGAGTTAGATTCAAATCCGCGCGAAACACATGATTTATCTTCCAAGCAATGCGAAGTAGAAGGTTTAGGTTCAAATCCATGCGAAACAAATGATTTAGCTTCAAGTACTAGCGATATAAATGATTTAGCTCCAACTGGAAGCGAAACATGCGAGTTAGCTTCAAATCCATGCGAAACAAATGATTTAGCTTCAAGTACTTGCGATATAAACGATACATGTTTCAAATGCATGCGAAACAAACGAGTTAGCTTCACATTCATTCGAAACACATGATTTAGCTTCAAATCATTGCGAGGTAAAAGCTTTGGCTTCAAATCCATTCGAAACAAATGATTTAGCTTCAAATACTTGTGATAAAAATGATTTAGATTCAACTGAATGCGAAACAAACAACTTAGGTTCACATTCATTCGAAACACATGATTTAGCTTCAAATCAATGCGAAGTAGAAGATTTAGCTTCAAATCCAAGCGAAACAAATGATTTTAGTTCAAATACTTGCGATATAAATGATTCAGATTCAACTGCATGCGAAACAAACAAGTTAGATTCAAATCCATGCGAAAAACGAGATTTAGATTTAAATTAATGCGGAGTAAAAGTTTTATCTACAAATCCATGCGAGACAAATGATTTAGCTTCAAATACTTGCGATATAAACGATATAGCTTCAAATGCATGCGATACAAACGAGTTAGCTTCACATTCATTCGAAACCTATTACTTAGGTTCTAATCAATGCGAAGTAGATGGTTTAGCTTCAAATCCATGCGAAACAAATGATTTAGCTTCAAATACTTGCGATATAAATGATTTGGCTTTAACTGGAAGCGAAACGAGCGAGTTAGCTTCAAATCCTTGCGAAACACATGATTTGTCTTCAAACGAATACGAAGTAGAAGGTTTAGCTTCAAATCCATACGAAACAAATAATTTAACATCAAATACTGGCGATATAAATGATATAGCTTCAATTGGAAACGAAACAATCGAGTTAGCTTCTAATCCATGCGAAACAAATGATTTAAATTCAAATACTTGCGATATAAACGATATAGCTTCAAATGCATGCGAAACAAACGAGTTAGCTTCACATTCATTCGAAACACATGATTTAGCATCAAATCAATGCGAAGTAGAAGAATTAGCATCAAATCCAAGCGAAACAAATGGTTTTGCTTCAAATACTTGCGATATAAATGATTTAGATTCAACTGCATGCGAACCAAACAAGTTAGATTCAAATCCATGCGAGAAAAGAGATTTAGATTTAAATCAATGCGGAGTAGAAGTTTTAGCTACGAATCCATGCGAAACGAATGATTTACCTACAAATACTTGCGATTCAAACGATATAGCTTCAAATTCATGCGAAACACATGATTTATCTTCAAAGCAACGCGAAGTAGAAGGTTTACCTTCAAATCCATGCGAAACAAATTATTTAGGTTCAAATAGTTGCGATAGAAATGATTTAGCTTCAACTAGAAGCGAATCAAGCGAGTTAGCTTCTCATCCATGCGAAACAAATGATTTAGCTTCAAATACTTGCGGTATAAACGATATAGCTTCAAATGCATTCGAAACAAACCAGTTAGATTCACATTCATTCGAAACACATGATTTAGCTTCAAATCAATGAGAAGTAGAAGGTTTAGCTTCAAATCCATGCGAAACAAATGATTTAGATTCAAATACCAGCGATATAAAAGATTTAGCTTCAACTGGAAGCGAAACAAGCGAGTTAGCTTCAAATCCATGCGAAACAAATGATTTAGCTTCAAGTACTTGCGATATAAACGATATAGCTTCAAATGCATGCGAAACAAACGAGTTAGCTTCACATTCATTCGAAACACATGATTTAGCTTCAAGTCAATGCGAAGTAGAAGGTTTAGCTTCAAATCCAAACGAAACAAATAATATAGCTTCAAATACTTGCGATATAAATGATTTAGTTTCAACTGCATGCGACACAAACGAGATAGCTTCAAATCCACGCAAAACATATTATTTATCTTCCATGCATTGCGAAGTAGAAGGTTTAGCTTCAAACCCATGAGAAACACATGATTTAGCTTCAAATACTTGCGATACAAATGATTTAGCTTCAACTGGAAGCGATACAATCGAGTTAGATTCAAATCCACGCGAAACACATGATTTATCTTCCAAGCAATGCGAAGTAGAAGGTTTAGCTTCAAATCCAAGCGAAACAAATAATAAAGCTTCAAATACTTGCGATATAAATGATTTAGATTCAACTGCATGCGAAACAAACAAGTTAGATTCAAATCCATGCGAGAAAAGAGATTTAGATTTAAATCAATGCGGAGTAGAAGTTTTAGCTACGAATCCATGCGAAACAAATGATTTACCTACAAATACTTGCGATACAAACGATATAGCTTCAAATTCATGCGAAACACATGATTTATCTTCAAAGCAACGCGAAGTAGAAGGTTTACCTTCAAATCCATGCGAAACAAATTATTTAGCTTCAAATAGTTGCGATAGAAATGATTTAGCTTCAACTAGAAGCGAATCAAGCGAGTTAGCTTCTCATCCATGCGAAACAAATGATTTAGCTTCAAATACTTGCGGTATAAACGATATAGCTTCAAATGCATTCGAAACAAACTAGTTAGATTCACATTCATTCGAAACACATGATTTAGCTTCAAATCAATGAGAAGTAGAAGGTTTAGCTTCAAATCCATGCGAAACAAATGATTTAGATTCAAATACCAGCGATATAAAAGATTTAGCTTCAACTGGAAGCGAAACAAGCGAGTTAGCTTCAAATCCATGCGAAACAAATGATTTAGCTTCAAGTACTTGCGATATAAACGATATAGCTTCAAATGCATGCGAAACAAACGAGTTAGCTCACATTCATTCGAAACACATGCTTTAGCTTCAAATCTATTCGAAGTAGAAGATTTAGCTTCAAATCCATGCGAAACAAATGATTTAGCTTCAAATACTTGCGATATAAATGATTTAGCTTCAACTGCATGCGAAAGAATCGAGTTAAATTCAAATCCATGCGAAACACATGACAAAGCTTCAAATCAGTGCGAGGTAGAAGGTTTAGCTTCAAATCCATGCGAAACAAACGTGTTAGCTTCACAGTCATTCGAAACACGTGATTTAGCTTCAAATCAATGAGAAGTAGAAGGTTTAGCTTCAAATCCATGCGAAACAAATGATTTAGATTCAAATACCAGCGATATAAAAGATTTAGCTTCAACTGGAAGCGAAACAAGCGAGTTAGCTTCAAGTCCATGCGAAACAAATGATTTAGATCCAAGTACTTGCGATATAAACGATATAGCTTCAAATGCATGCGAAACAAACGAGTTAGCTCACATTCATTCGAAACACATGATTTAGCTTCAAATCTACTCGAAGTAGAAGATTTAGCTTCAAATCCATGCGAAACAAATGATTTAGCTTCAAATACTTGCGATATAAATGATTTAGCTTCAACTGCATGCGAAACAATCGAGTTAGATTCAAATCCATGCGAAACACATGACAAAGCTTCAAATCAGTGCGAGGTAGAAGGTTTACCTTCAAATCCATGCGAAACAAACGAGTTAGCTTCACAGTCATTCGAAACACGTGATTTAGCTTCAAATCAATGCGGAGTAGAAGGTTTACCTTCAAATCCATGCAAAACAAACGAGTTAGCTTCACAGTCATTCGAAACACGTGATTTAGCTTCAAATCAATGCGGAGTAGAAGGATTATCTTCAAATCCATGCGAAACAAATGATTTAGCTTGAAATACTTGCGACATAAACGAATTAGCTTCAACTGGAAGCGAAACAAGCGAGTTAGTTTCTAACTCATGCGAAACACTTGATTTAACTTCAAATCCACGCGGAGTAGAAGGTTTAGCTTCAAATCCATGCGAAACAAATGATTTAGCTTCAAATACTTGCGGGAAAAACGATATAGCTTCAAATGCATTCGAAACAAACTAGTTAGATTCACATTCATTCGAAACACATGATTTAGCTTCAAATCAATGAGAAGTAGAAGGTTTAGCTTCAAATCCATGCGAAACAAATGATTTAGCTTCAAATACTTGGGATATAAACGATATAGCTTCAAATGTATGCGAAACAAACGAGTTAGCTTCACATTCATTCGAAACACATGATTTAGCTTCAAATCAATGCGAAGAAGAAGGTTTAGCTTCAAATCCAAGAGAAACAAATGATTTTGCTTCAAATATTTGCGATATAAATGATTTAGATTCAACTGCATGCGCAACAAACAAGTTAGCTTCAAATCCGCGCGAAACACATGATTTATCTTCCAAGCAATGCAAAGTAGAAGGTTTAGCTTCAAATCCATGCGAAACAAATGATTTACCTTCAAATACTAGCGATATAAATGATTTAGGATCAACTGGAAGCGAAACAAGTGAGTTAGCTTCTAATCCATGCGAAAAAAAAGATTTAGATCAAATACTTGCGATATAAATGATTTAGCTTCAACTGGAAGTGAAACAAGCGAGTTAGCTTCAAATCCATGCGAAACACATGATTTATCTTCAAAGCAACGCGAAGTAGAGGGATTAGCTTCAAATCCATGCGAAACAAATGATTTATCTTCAAACACTTGCGGTATAAATGATTTAACTTCAACTGGAAGTGAAACAAGCGAGTTAGTTTCAAATCCATGCGAAACACATGATTTATCTTCAAAGCGACGCGAAGTAGAAGGTTTAGCTTCAAATCCATGTGAAACAAATGATTTAGATTCAAATACTTGCGATATAAACGACATTGCTTCAAATGCATGCGAAACAAACGAGTTAGCTTCACATTCATTCGAAACATATGATTTAGATTCAAATCAATGCGGAGTAGAAGGTTCATCTTCAAATCCATGCGAAACAAATGATTTAGCTTGAAATACTTGCGATATAAATGACATAGCTCCAACTGGAAGCGAAACATGCGAGTTAGCTTCAAATCCATGCGAAACAAATGATTTAGCTTCAAATCAATGCGAAGAAGAAGGTTTAGCTTCAAATCCAAGAGAAACAAATGATTTAGCTTCAAATACTTGCGATATAAATGATTTGGATTCAACTGCATGAGAAACAAACGAGTTACCTTCAAATCCACGCGAAACTCGTGATTTATCTTCCTTGTATTGCGCAGTAGAAGGTTTAGATTCAAATCCATGCGAAACAAATGATTTAGCTTCACAGTCATTCGAAACACATGATTTAGCTTCAAATCAATGCGAAGTAGGAGGTATAGCCTTAAATCGATGCGAAACAAATGATTTAGCTTCAAATACTAGCGATATAAATGACATAGCTCCAAATGGAAGCGAAACATGCGAGTTAGCTTCAAATCCATGCGAAACAAATGATTTAGCTACAAGTACTTGCGATATAAACGATATAGCTTCAACTGCATGCGAAACAAACGAGTTAGCTTCAAATCCACACGAAACACATGATTTATCTTCCATGCATTGCGCAGTAGAAGGTTTAGCTTCAAATCCATGCGAAACAAATGATTTAGCTTCACAGACATTCGAAACACATGATTTAAATTCAAATCAATGCGAAGTAGGAGGTTTAGCTTCAAATCCATGCGAAACAAATGATTTACCTTCAAGTACTATCGAGACAAATGATTTAGCTTGAACTGAAAACGAAACATGCGAGTTAGGTTCTAATCTATGCGAAACACATGATTTATCTTCAAAGCAACGCGAAGTAGAAGGATTAGCTTCAAATCCATGCGAAACAAAATGATTCTGCTTCAAATACTTGCGATATAAATGATTTAGATTCAACTGTATGCGAAACAAACAAGTTAGATTCAAATCCATGCAAAACCCCGAGATTTATATTCAAATCAATGCCGAGTAGAAGTTTTAGCTTCAAATCCATGCAAAACAAATGATTTAGCTTCAAATACTTGCGATATAAACGTTATAACTTCAAATGCATGCGAAACAAACGAGTTAGCTTCAGAGTCATTCGAAACACATGATGTATCTTCAAATCAATGCGAAGTAGAAGGTTTAGCTTCAAATCCACGCGAAACAAATGAATTTGCTTCAAATACTTGGGATATAAATGATTTAGATTCAACTGCATGCGAAACAAACAAGTTAGATTCAAATCCGTGCAAAACACGAGATTTGGAATTAAATCAATGCCGAGTAAAAGTTTTAGCTTCAAATCCTTGCGAAACAAATGATTTAGCTTCAAAGCGACGCGAAGTAGAAGGTTTAGCTTCAAATCCATGCGAAACAAATGATTTGGCTTCAAATACTTGCGATATATATGATTTAGCTTTAACTGGAAGCGGAACAAGCGAGTTAGCTTCAAATCCATGCGAGACACATCATTTGTCTTCAAAGGAGTACGAAGTCGATGGTTTATCTTCAAATCCATGCGAAACAAATGATTTAACTTCAAATACTAGCGATATGAAAGATATAGCTTCAACTGGAAGCGAAACAAGCGAGTTAGCTTCTAATCCATGCGAAACAAATGATTTAGCTTCAAATACTAGCGATATAAATGATATAGCTTCAACTGGAAGCGAATCAATCGAGTTAGATTCGAATCCACGCGAAACACATGATTTATCTTCCAAGCAATGCGAAGTAGAAGGTTTAGCTTCAAATCCATGCGAAACAAATGATTTAGCTTCAAGTACTAGCGATATAAATGACTTAGCTCCAACTGGAAGCGAGACATGCGAGTTAGCTTCAAATCCATGCGAAACAAATGATTTACCTTCAAATACTTGCGATACAAACGATATAGCTTCAAATTCATGCGAAACAAACGAGTTAGCTTCACAGTCATTCGAAACACATGATTTAGCTTCAAATCAATGCGAAGTAGAAGGTTTAGCTTCAAATCCATGCGAAACAAATGATTTACTTTCAAATACTTGCGATATAAATGATTTAGCTTTAACTGGAAGCGGAACAAGCGAGTTAGCTTCAAATCCACGTGAAATACATGATTTATCTTCCAAGCAATGCGAAGTAGAAGGTTTGGCTTCAAGTCCAAGCGAAACATATGATTTTGCTTCAAACACCTGCGATATAAATGATTTAGATTAAACTGCATGCGAAACAAACAAGTTAGTTTCAAATCCATGCAAAACCCCGAGATTTATATTCAAATCAATGCGGAGTAGAAGGTTCATCTTCAAATCCATGCGAAACAAATGATTTAGCTTGAAATACTTGCGATATAAATGACATAGCTCCAACTGGAAGCGAAACATGCGAGTTAGCTTCAAATCCATGCGAAACAAATGATTTAGCTTCAAATCAATGCGAAGAAGAAGGTTTAGCTTCAAATCCAAGAGAAACAAATGATTTAGCTTCAAATACTTGCGATATAAATGATTTGGATTCAACTGCATGAGAAACAAACGAGTTACCTTCAAATCCACGCGAAACTCGTGATTTATCTTCCTTGTATTGCGCAGTAGAAGGTTTAGATTCAAATCCATGCGAAACAAATGACTTAGCTTCACAGTCATTCGAAACACATGATTTAGCTTCAAATCAATGCGAAGTAGGAGGTATAGCCTTAAATCGATGCGAAACAAATGATTTAGCTTCAAATACTAGCGATATAAATGACATAGCTCCAAATGGAAGCGAAACATGCGAGTTAGCTTCAAATCCATGCGAAACAAATGATTTAGCTACAAGTACTTGCGATATAAACGATATAGCTTCAACTGCATGCGAAACAAACGAGTTAGCTTCAAATCCACACGAAACACATGATTTATCTTCCATGCATTGCGCAGTAGAAGGTTTAGCTTCAAATCCATGCGAAACAAATGATTTAGCTTCACAGACATTCGAAACACATGATTTAAATTCAAATCAATGCGAAGTAGGAGGTTTAGCTTCAAATCCATGCGAAACAAATGATTTACCTTCAAGTACTATCGAGACAAATGATTTAGCTTGAACTGAAAACGAAACATGCGAGTTAGGTTCTAATCTATGCGAAACACATGATTTATCTTCAAAGCAACGCGAAGTAGAAGGATTAGCTTCAAATCCATGCGAAACAAAATGATTCTGCTTCAAATACTTGCGATATAAATGATTTAGATTCAACTGTATGCGAAACAAACAAGTTAGATTCAAATCCATGCAAAACCCCGAGATTTATATTCAAATCAATGCCGAGTAGAAGTTTTAGCTTCAAATCCATGCAAAACAAATGATTTAGCTTCAAATACTTGCGATATAAACGTTATAACTTCAAATGCATGCGAAACAAACGAGTTAGCTTCAGAGTCATTCGAAACACATGATGTATCTTCAAATCAATGCGAAGTAGAAGGTTTAGCTTCAAACCCACGCGAAACAAATGAATTTGCTTCAAATACTTGGGATATAAATGATTTAGATTCAACTGCATGCGAAACAAACAAGTTAGATTCAAATCCGTGCAAAACACGAGATTTGGAATTAAATCAATGCCGAGTAAAAGTTTTAGCTTCAAATCCTTGCGAAACAAATGATTTAGCTTCAAAGCGACGCGAAGTAGAAGGTTTAGCTTCAAATCCATGCGAAACAAATGATTTGGCTTCAAATACTTGCGATATATATGATTTAGCTTTAACTGGAAGCGGAACAAGCGAGTTAGCTTCAAATCCATGCGAGACACATCATTTGTCTTCAAAGGAGTACGAAGTCGATGGTTTATCTTCAAATCCATGCGAAACAAATGATTTAACTTCAAATACTAGCGATATGAAAGATATAGCTTCAACTGGAAGCGAAACAAGCGAGTTAGCTTCTAATCCATGCGAAACAAATGATTTAGCTTCAAATACTTGCGATATAAACGATATAGCTTTAACTGGAAGCGGAACAAGCGAGTTAGCTTCAAAACCATGCGAAACACATGATTTGTCTTCAACGGAATACGAAGTAGAAGGTTTATCTTCAAATCGATGCGAAACAAATGATTTAACTTCAAATACTAGCGATATAAATGATATAGCTTCAACTGGAAGCGAATCAATCGAGTTAGATTCGAATCCACGCGAAACACATGATTTATCTTCCAAGCAATGCGAAGTAGAAGGTTTAGCTTCAAATCCATGCGAAACAAATGATTTAGCTTCAAGTACTAGCGATATAAATGACTTAGCTCCAACTGGAAGCGAGACATGCGAGTTAGCTTCAAATCCATGCGAAACAAATGATTTACCTTCAAATACTTGCGATACAAACGATATAGCTTCAAATTCATGCGAAACAAACGAGTTAGCTTCACAGTCATTCGAAACACATGATTTAGCTTCAAATCAATGCGAAGTAGAAGGTTTAGCTTCAAATCCATGCGAAACAAATGATTTACTTTCAAATACTTGCGATATAAATGATTTAGCTTTAACTGGAAGCGGAACAAGCGAGTTAGCTTCAAATCCACGTGAAATACATGATTTATCTTCCAAGCAATGCGAAGTAGAAGGTTTGGCTTCAAGTCCAAGCGAAACATATGATTTTGCTTCAAACACCTGCGATATAAATGATTTAGATTAAACTGCATGCGAAACAAACAAGTTAGTTTCAAATCCATGCAAAACCCCGAGATTTATATTCAAATCAATGCCGAGTAGAAGTTTTAGCTTCAAATCCATGCGAAACAAATGATTTAGCTTCAAATACTTGCGATATAAACGTTATAGCTTCAAATGCATGCGAAACAAACGAGTTAGCTTCAGAGTCATTCGAAACACATGATTTAGATTCAAATCAATGCGGAGTAGAAGGTTCATCTTCAAATCCATGCGAAACAAATGATTTAGCTTGAAATACTTGCGATATAAATGACATAGCTCCAACTGGAAGCGAAACATGCGAGTTAGCTTCAAATCCATGCGAAACAAATGATTTAGCTTCAAATCAATGCGAAGAAGAAGGTTTAGCTTCAAATCCAAGAGAAACAAATGATTTAGCTTCAAATACTTGCGATATAAATGATTTGGATTCAACTGCATGAGAAACAAACGAGTTACCTTCAAATCCACGCGAAACTCGTGATTTATCTTCCTTGTATTGCGCAGTAGAAGGTTTAGATTCAAATCCATGCGAAACAAATGATTTAGCTTCACAGTCATTCGAAACACATGATTTAGCTTCAAATCAATGCGAAGTAGGAGGTATAGCCTTAAATCGATGCGAAACAAATGATTTAGCTTCAAATACTAGCGATATAAATGACATAGCTCCAAATGGAAGCGAAACATGCGAGTTAGCTTCAAATCCATGCGAAACAAATGATTTAGCTACAAGTACTTGCGATATAAACGATATAGCTTCAACTGCATGCGAAACAAACGAGTTAGCTTCAAATCCACACGAAACACATGATTTATCTTCCATGCATTGCGCAGTAGAAGGTTTAGCTTCAAATCCATGCGAAACAAATGATTTGGCTCCAAATACTTGCGATATAAATGATTTAGCATCAACTGCAAGCGATACATGCGAAGAAGCTTCTAACTCATGCGAAAAAAAAGATTTAGCTTCAAATCCTTGGGACATAAACGATATAGCTTCAAATGCATGCGAAACAATCGAGTTAGCTTCACATTCATTCGAAACACATGATTTAGCTTCAAATCAATGCGAAGAAGAATGTTTAGCTTCAAATCCACGCGAAACAAATGATTTTGCTTCAAATACTTGGGATATAAATGATTTAGATTCAACTGCATGCGAAACAAACAAGTTAGACTCAAATCCGTGCAAAACACGAGATTTGGAATTAAATCAATTCCGAGTAGAAGTTTTAGCTTCAAATCCTTGCGAAACAAATGATTTAGCTTCAAATACTTGGGATATAAACGATATAGCTTTAACTGGAAGCGGAACAAGCGAGTTAGCTTCAAAACCATGCGAAACACATGATTTGTCTTCAACGGAATACGAAGTAGAATGTTTATCTTCAAATCCATGCGAAACAAATGATTTAACTTCAAATACTAGCGATATAAAAGCTATAGCTTCAACTGGAAGCGAAACAAGCGAGTTAGCTTCTAATCCATGCGAAACAAATGATTTAGCTTCAAATACTAGCGATATAAATGATATAGCTTCAACTGGAAGCGAAACAAGCGAGTTAGCTTCTAATCCATGCGAAACAAATGATTTAGCTTCAAATACTTGCGATATAAACGATATAGCTTCAAATGCATGCGAAAAAACGAGTTAGCTTCACATTCATTCGAAACACACGATTTAGCTTCAAATCAATGCGAAGTATAAGATTGAGCTTCAAATCCATGCGAAACAAATGATTTAGCTTCAAACACTTGAGATATAAATGATTTAGCTTCAACTGGAAGCGAATCAATCGAGTTAGATTCGAATCCACGCGAAACACATGATTTATCTTCCAAGCAATGCGAAGTAGAAGGTTTAGCTTCAAATCCATGCGAAACAAATGATTTAGCTTCAAGTACTAGCGATATAAATGACTTAGCTCCAACTGGAAGCGAGACATGCGAGTTAGCTTCAAATCCATGCGAAACAAATGATTTACCTTCAAATACTTGCGATACAAACGATATAGCTTCAAATTCATGCGAAACAAACGAGTTAGCTTCACAGTCATTCGAAACACATGATTTAGCCTCAAATCAATGCGAAGTAGAAGGTTTAGCTTCAAATCCATGCGAAACAAATGATTTACCTTCAAATACTTGCGATATAAATGATTTAGCTTTAACTGGAAGCGGAACAATCGAGTTAGCTTCAAATCCACGTGAAACACATGATTTATCTTCCAAGCAATGCGAAGTAGAAGGTTTGGCTTCAAGTCCAAGCGAAACATATGATTTTGCTTCAAACGCCTGCGATATAAATGATTTAGATTAAACTGCATGCGAAACAAACAAGTTAGTTTCAAACCATGCCAAAAAAGAGATTTAGATTTAAATCAATGCGGAGTAGTAGTTTTAGCTACAAATGCATGCGAAACAAATGATTTAGCTTCAAATACATGTGATATAAACGATATAGGTTCAAATGCATGCGATACAAACGAGTTAGCTTCACATTCATTCGAAAGACATGACTACGGTTCAAAGCAAGGCGAAGTAGAAGGTTTAGCTTCAAATCCATGCGAAACAAATGATTTTGCTTCAAATACTTGAGATATAAATGGTTTAGCTTTAACTGGAAGCGAAACAAGCGAGTTAGCTTCTAATCCATGCGAAACAAACGAGTTAGCTTCACATTAATTCGAAACACATGATTTAGCCTCAAATCAATGCGAGGTAGAAGATTTAGCTTCAAATCCATGCGAAACAAATGATTTAGCTTCAAATACTTGCGATATAAACGATATATCTTCAAATGCATTAGAAACAAGCGAGTTAGCTTCACAGTCATTCGAAACACATGATTTAGCTTCAAATCAATGCGAAGTAGAAGGTTTAGCTTCAAATCCATGCGAAACAAATGATTTAGCTTCATTTCCTACGATATAAATGATTTAGCTTCAACTGGAAGCGAGACAAACGAGTTAGCTTCCCATTCATGCGAAAAAACATGATTTATATTCAAAGTAACGCGAAGTAGAAGGATTAGCTTCAAATCCATGCGAAACAAATGGTTTAGCTTCAAGTACTAGCGATATAAATGACTTAGCTCCAACTGGAAGCGAGACATGCGAGTTAGCTTCAAATCCATGCGAAACAAATGATTTAGATTCAAGTACTTGCGATATAAATGATTTAGCTTCAACTGGAAGCGAACAAACGAGTTAGCTTCACATTCATGCGAAAACACATGATTTATATTCAAAGGAACGCGAAGTAGAAGGATTAGCTTCAAATCCATGCGAAACAAATGGTTTAGCTTCAAGTACTAGCGATATAAATGACTTAGCTCCAACTGGAAGCGAGACATGCGAGTTAGCTTCAAATTCATGCGAAACAAATGATTTAGCTTCAAGTACTTGCGATATAAATGATTTAGCTTCAACTGGAAGCGAGACAAACGAGTTAGCGTCACATTCATGCGAAAACACATGATTTAGCTTCAAATCAATGCGTGGTAAAAGCTTTGGCTTCAAATCCATGCGAAACAAATGATTTAGCTTCAAATACTTGCGATATAAATGATTTAGATTCAACTGCATGCGAAACAAACAACTTAGATACACATTCATTCGAAACACATGATTTAGCTTCAAATCGATGCGAAGTGGAAGATTTAGCTTCAAATCCAAGCGAAACAAATGATTTTGCTTCAAATACTTGAGATATAAATGATTTAGCTTTAACTGGAAGCGAAACAAGCGAGTTAGCTTCTAATCCATGCGAAACAAACGAGTTAGCTTCACATTAATTCGAAACACATGATTTAGCCTCAAATCAATGCGAGGTAGAAGATTTAGCTTCAAATCCATGCGAAACAAATGATTTAGCTTCAAATACTTGCGATATAAACGATATATCTTCAAATGCATTAGAAACAAACGAGTTAGCTTCACAGTCATTCGAAACACATGATTTAGCTTCAAATCGATGCGAAGTAGAAGGTTTAGCTTCAAATCCATGCGAAACAAATGATTTAGCTTCATTTCCTACGATATAAATGATTTAGCTTCAACTGGAAGCGAGACAAACGAGTTAGCTTCCCATTCATGCGAAAAAACATGATTTATATTCAAAGTAACGCGAAGTAGAAGGATTAGCTTCAAATCCATGCGAAACAAATGGTTTAGCTTCAAGTACTAGCGATATAAATGACTTAGCTCCAACTGGAAGCGAGACATGCGAGTTAGCTTCAAATCCATGCGAAACAAATGATTTAGCTTCAAGTACTTGCGATATAAATGATTTAGCTTCAACTGGAAGCGAACAAACGAGTTAGCTTCATATTCATGCGAAAACACATGATTTATATTCAAAGGAACGCGAAGTAGAAGGATTAGCTTCAAATCCATGCGAAACAAATGGTTTAGCTTCAAGTACTAGCGATATAAATGACTTAGCTCCAACTGGAAGCGAGACATGCGAGTTAGCTTCAAATTCATGCGAAACAAATGATTTAGCTGCAAGTACTTGCGATATAAATGATTTAGCTTCAACTGGAAGCGAGACAAACGAGTTAGCGTCACATTCATGCGAAAACACATGATTTAGCTTCAAATCAATGCGTGGTAAAAGCTTTGGCTTCAAATCCATGCGAAACAAATGATTTATCTTCAAATACTTGCGATATAAATGATTTAGATTCAACTGCATGCGAAACAATCAACTTAGATACACATTCATTCGAAACACATGATTTAGCTTCAAATCAATGCGAAGTAGAAGATTTAGCTTCAAATCCAAGCGAAACAAATGATTTTGCTTCAAATACTTGCGATATAAATGATTTAGATTCAACTGCATGCGAAACAAACAAGTTAGATTCAAATCCATGCGAAAAAAGAGATTTATATTTAAAATCAATGCGGAGTAGAAGTTTTAGCTTCAAATCCTTGCGAAACAAACGAGTTAGCTTCACAGTCAGTCGAAACACATGATTTAGCTTCAAATCAATGCGAAGTAGAAGGTGTAGCTTCAAATCAATGCGAAACAAATGATTTACCTTCAAATACTTGCGATATAAATGATTTAGCTTTAACTGGAAGCGAAACAAGCGAGTTAGCTTCTATTCCATGCGAAACAAACGAGCTAGCTTCACATTAATTCGAAACACATGATTTAGCCTCAAATCAATGCGAGGTAGAAGATTTAGCTTCAAATCCATGCGAAACAAATGATTTAGCTTCAAATACTTGCGATATAAACGATATATCTTCAAATGCATTAGAAACAAACGAGTTAGCTTCACAGTCATTCGAAACACATGATTTAGCTTCAAATCAATGCGAAGTAGAAGGTTTCGCTTCAAATCCATGCGAAACAAATGATTTAGCTTCAAGTACTTGCGATATAAATGATTTAGCTTCAACTGGAAGCGAGACAAACAAGTTAGCTTCACATTCATGCGAAAACACATGATTTATATTCAAAGCAACGCGAAGTAGAAGGATTAGCTTCAAATCCATGCGAAACAAATGGTTTAGCTTCAAGTACTAGCGATATAAATAACTTAGCTCCAACTGGAAGCGAGACATGCGAGTTAGCTTCAAATCCATGCGAAACAAATGATTTAGCATCAAGTACTTGCGATATAAATGATTTAGCTTCAACTGGAAGCGAGACAAACGAGTTAGCTTCACATTCATGCGAAAACACATGATTTAGGTTCAAATCAATGCGAGGTAAAAGCTTTGGCTTCAAATCCATGCGAAACAAATGATTTAGCTTCAAATACTTGCGATATAAATGATTTTGCTTCAAATACTTGAGATATAAATGATTTAGCTTTAACTGGAAGCGAAACAAGCGAGTTAGCTTCTAATCCATGCGAAACAAACGAGTTAGCTTCACATTAATTCGAAACACATGATTTAGCCTCAAATCAATGCGAGGTAGAAGATTTAGCTTCAAATCCATGCGAAACAAATGATTTAGCTTCAAATACTTGCGATATAAACGATATATCTTCAAATGCATTAGAAACAAACGAGTTAGCTTCACAGTCATTCGAAACACATGATTTAGCTTCAAATCAATGCGAAGTAGAAGGTTTAGCTTCAAATCCATGCGAAACAAATGATTTAGCTTCATTTCCTACGATATAAATGATTTAGCTTCAACTGGAAGCGAGACAAACGAGTTAGCTTCCCATTCATGCGAAAAAACATGATTTATATTCAAAGTAACGCGAAGTAGAAGGATTAGCTTCAAATCCATGCGAAACAAATGGTTTAGCTTCAAGTACTAGCGATATAAATGACTTAGCTCCAACTGGAAGCGAGACATGCGAGTTAGCTTCAAATCCATGCGAAACAAATGATTTAGCTTCAAGTACTTGCGATATAAATGATTTAGCTTCAACTGGAAGCGAACAAACGAGTTAGCTTCACATTCATGCGAAAACACATGATTTATATTCAAAGGAACGCGAAGTAGAAGGATTAGCTTCAAATCCATGCGAAACAAATGGTTTAGCTTCAAGTACTAGCGATATAAATGACTTAGCTCCAACTGGAAGCGAGACATGCGAGTTAGCTTCAAATTCATGCGAAACAAATGATTTAGCTTCAAGTACTTGCGATATAAATGATTTAGCTTCAACTGGAAGCGAGACAAACGAGTTAGCGTCACATTCATGCGAAAACACATGATTTAGCTTCAAATCAATGCGTGGTAAAAGCTTTGGCTTCAAATCCATGCGAAACAAATGATTTAGCTTCAAATACTTGCGATATAAATGATTTAGATTCAACTGCATGCGAAACAAACAACTTAGATACACATTCATTCGAAACACATGATTTAGCTTCAAATCAATGCGAAGTAGAAGATTTAGCTTCAAATCCAAGCGAAACAAATGATTTTGCTTCAAATACTTGCGATATAAATGATTTAGATTCAATTGAATGCGAAACAAACAAGTTAGATTCAAATCCATGCGAAAAAAGAGATTTAGATTTAAAATCAATGCGAAGTAGAAGATTGAGCTTCAAATCCATGCGAAACAAATGATTTAGCTTCAAATACTTGCGATATAAATGATTTAGCTTCAACTGGAAGCGAGACAAACGAGTTAGCTTCACACTCATGCGAAAACACATGATTTATATTCAAAGGAACGCGAAGTAGAAGGATTAGCTTCAAATCCATGCGAAACAAATGGTTTAGCTTCAAGTACTAGCGATATAAATGACTTAGCTCCAACTGGAAGCGAGACATGCGAGTTAGCTTCAAATTCATGCGAAACAAATGATTTAGCTTCAAGTACTAGCGATATAAATGATTTAGCTTCAACTGGAAGCGAGACAAACGAGTTAGCGTCACATTCATGCGAAAACACATGATTTAGCTTCAAATCAATTCGTGGTAAAAGCTTTGGCTTCAAATCCATGCGAAACAAATGATTTAGCTTCAAATACTTGCGATATAAATGATTTAGATTCAACTGCATGCGAAACAAACAACTTAGATACACATTCATTCGAAACACATGATTTAGCTTCAAATCAATGCGAAGTAGAAGATTTAGCTTCAAATCCAAGCGAAACAAATGATTTTGCTTCAAATACTTGCGATATAAATGATTTAGATTCAATTGCATGCGAAACAAACAAGTTAGATTCAAATCCATGCGAAAAAAGAGATTTAGATTTAAAATCAATGCGAAGTAGAAGATTGAGCTTCAAATCCATGCGAAACAAATGATATAGCTTCAAATACTTGCGATATAACTGATTTAGATTCAACTGCATGCGAAACAAACAACTTAGATACACATTCATTCGAAACACATGATTTAGCTTCAAATCAATGCGAAGTAGAAGATTTAGCTTCAAATCCAAGCGAAACAAATGATTTTGCTTCAAATACTTGCGATATAAATGATTTAGATTCAACTGCATGCGAAACAAACAAGTTAGATTCAAATCCATGCGAAAAAAGAGATTTATATTTAAAATCAATGCGGAGTAGAAGTTTTAGCTTCAAATCCTTGCGAAACAAACGAGTTAGCTTGACAGTCAGTCGAAACACATGATTTAGCTTCAAATCAATGCGAAGTAGAAGGTTTCGCTTCACATCCATGCGAAACAAATGATTTGGCTTCAAGTACTTGCGATATAAATGATTTAGCTTCAACTGGAAGCGAGACAAACGAGTTAGCTTCACACTCATGCGAAAACACATGATTTATATTCAAAGGAACGCGAAGTAGAAGGATTAGCTTCAAATCCATGCGAAACAAATGGTTTAGCTTCAAGTACTAGCGATATAAATGACTTAGCTCCAACTGGAAGCGAGACATGCGAGTTAGCTTCAAATTCATGCGAAACAAATGATTTAGCTTCAAGTACTAGCGATATAAATGATTTAGCTTCAACTGGAAGCGAGACAAACGAGTTAGCGTCACATTCATGCGAAAACACATGATTTAGCTTCAAATCAATTCGTGGTAAAAGCTTTGGCTTCAAATCCATGCGAAACAAATGATTTAGCTTCAAATACTTGCGATATAAATGATTTAGATTCAACTGCATGCGAAACAAACAACTTAGATACACATTCATTCGAAACACATGATTTAGCTTCAAATCAATGCGAAGTAGAAGATTTAGCTTCAAATCCAAGCGAAACAAATGATTTTGCTTCAAATACTTGCGATATAAATGATTTAGATTCAATTGCATGCGAAACAAACAAGTTAGATTCAAATCCATGCGAAAAAAGAGATTTAGATTTAAAATCAATGCGAAGTAGAAGATTGAGCTTCAAATCCATGCGAAACAAATGATATAGCTTCAAATACTTGCGATATAACTGATTTAGATTCAACTGCATGCGAAACAAACAACTTAGATACACATTCATTCGAAACACATGATTTAGCTTCAAATCAATGCGAAGTAGAAGATTTAGCTTCAAATCCAAGCGAAACAAATGATTTTGCTTCAAATACTTGCGATATAAATGATTTAGATTCAACTGCATGCGAAACAAACAAGTTAGATTCAAATCCATGCGAAAAAAGAGATTTATATTTAAAATCAATGCGGAGTAGAAGTTTTAGCTTCAAATCCTTGCGAAACAAACGAGTTAGCTTGACAGTCAGTCGAAACACATGATTTAGCTTCAAATCAATGCGAAGTAGAAGGTTTCGCTTCACATCCATGCGAAACAAATGATTTGGCTTCAAGTACTTGCGATATAAATGATTTAGCTTCAACTGGAAGCGAGACAAACAAGTTAGCTTCACATTCATGCGAAAACACATGATTTATATTCAAAGCAACGCGAAGTAGAAGATTTAGCTTCAAATCCATGCGAAACAAATGATTTAGCTTCAAATACTTGCGATATAAACGATATATCTTCAAATGCATTAGAAACAAACGAGTTAGCTTCACAGTCATTCGAAACACATGATTTAGCTTCAAATCAATGCGAAGTAGAAGGTTTCGCTTCAAATCCATGCGAAACAAATGATTTGGCTTCAAGTACTTGCGATATAAATGATTTAGCTTCAACTGGAAGCGAGACAAACAAGTTAGCTTCACATTCATGCGAAAACACATGATTTATATTCAAAGCAACGCGAAGTAGAAGGATTAGCTTCAAATCCATGCGAAACAAATGGTTTAGCTTCAAGTACTAGCGATATAAATAACTTAGCTCCAACTGGAAGCGAGACATGCGAGTTAGCTTCAAATCCATGCGAAACAAATGATTTAGCTTCAAGTACTTGCGATATAAATGATTTAGCTTCAACTGGAAGCGAGACAAACGAGTTAGCTTCACACTCATGCGAAAACACATGATTTAGGTTCAAATCAAGGCGAGGTAAAAGCTTTGGCTTCAAATCCATGCGAAACAAATGATTTAGCTTCAAATACTTGCGATATAAATGATTTAGATTCAACTGCATGCGAAACAAACAACTTAGATACACATTCATTCGAAACACATGATTTAGCTTCAAATCAATGCGAAGTAGAAGATTTAGCTTCAAATCCAAGCGAAACAAATGATTTTGCTTCAAATACTTGCGATATAAATGATTTAGATTCAATTGCATGCGAAACAAACAAGTTAGATTCAAATCCATGCGAAAAAAGAGATTTAGATTTAAAATCAATGCGAAGTAGAAGATTGAGCTTCAAATCCATGCGAAACAAATGATTTAGCTTCAAATACTTGCGATATAACTGATTTAGATTCAACTGCATGCGAAACAAACAACTTAGATACACATTCATTCGAAACACATGATTTAGCTTCAAATCAATGCGAAGTAGAAGATTTAGCTTCAAATACAAGCGAAACAAATGATTTTGCTTCAAATACTTGCGATATAAATGATTTAGATTCAACTGCATGCGAAACAAACAAGTTAGATTCAAATCCATGCGAAAAAAGAGATTTATATTTAAAATCAATGCGGAGTAGAAGTTTTAGCTTCAAATCCTTGCGAAACAAACGAGTTAGCTTCACAGTCAGTCGAAACACATGATTTAGCTTCAAATCAATGCGAAGTAGAAGGTTTAGCTTCAAATCCATGCGAAACAAATGATTTACCTTCAAATACTTGCGATATATATGATTTAGCTTTAACTGGAAGCGAAACAAGCGAGTTAGCTTCTATTCCATGCGAAACAAACGAGTTAGCTTCACATTAATTCGAAACACATGATTTAGCCTCAAATCAATGCGAGGTAGAAGATTTAGCTTCAAATCCATGCGAAACAAATGATTTAGCTTCAAATACTTGCGATATAAACGATATATCTTCAAATGCATTAGAAACAAACGAGTTAGCTTCACAGTCATTCGAAACACATGATTTAGCTTCAAATCAATGCGAAGTAGAAGGTTTCGCTTCAAATCCATGCGAAACAAATGATTTGGCTTCAAGTACTTGCGATATAAATGATTTAGCTTCAACTGGAAGCGAGACAAACAAGTTAGCTTCACATTCATGCGAAAACACATGATTTATATTCAAAGCAACGCGAAGTAGAAGGATTAGCTTCAAATCCATGCGAAACAAATGGTTTAGCTTCAAGTACTAGCGATATAAATAACTTAGCTCCAACTGGAAGCGAGACATGCGAGTTAGCTTCAAATCCATGCGAAACAAACGATTTAGCTTCAAGTACTTGCGATATAAATGATTTAGCTTCAACTGGAAGCGAGACAAACGAGTTAGCTTCACATTCATGCGAAAACACATGATTTAGGTTCAAATCAAGGCGAGGTAAAAGCTTTGGCTTCAAATCCATGCGAAACAAATGATTTAGCTTCAAATACTTGCGATATAAATGATTTAGATTCAACTGCATGCGAAACAAACAACTTAGATACACATTCATTCGAAACACATGATTTAGCTTCAAATCGATGCGAAGTAGAAGATTTAGCTTCAAATCCAAGCGAAACAAATGATTTAGCTTCAAATACTTGAGATATAAATGATTTAGCTTCAACTGGAAGCGAATCAATCGAGTTAGATTCGAATCCACGCGAAACACATGATTTATCTTCCAAGCAATGCGAAGTAGAAGGGTTAGCTTCAAATCCATGCGAAACAAATGATTTAGCTTGAAGTACTAGCGATATAAATGACTTAGCTCCAACTGGAAGCGAGACATGCGAGTTAGCTTCAAATCCATGCGAAACAAATGATTTACCTTCAAATACTTGCGATACAAACGATATAGCTTCAAATTCATGCGAAACAAACGAGTTAGCTTCACAGTCATTCGAAACACATGATTTAGCTTCAAATCAATGCGAAGTAGAAGGTTTAGCTTCAAATCCATGCGAAACAAATGATTTACTTTCAAATACTTGCGATATAAATGATTTAGCTTTAACTGGAAGCGGAACAAGCGAGTTAGCTTCAAATCCACGTGAAACACATGATTTATCTTCCAAACAATGCGAAGTAGAAGGTTTGGCTTCAAGTCCAAGCGAAACATATGATTTTGCTTCAAACACCTGCGATATAAATGATTTAGATTAAACTGCATGCGAAACAAACAAGTTAGTTTCAAATCCATGCAAAACCCCGAGATTTATATTCAAATCAATGCCGAGTAGAAGTTTTAGCTTCAAATCCATGCGAAACAAATGATTTAGCTTCAAATACTTGCGATATAAACGTTATAGCTTCAAATGCATGCGAAACAAACGAGTTAGCTTCAGAGTCATTCGAAACACATGATTTATCTTCAAAGCGACGCGAAGGAGAAGGTTTAGCTTCAAATCCATGCGAAACAAATGATTTGGCTCCAAATACTTGCGATATAAATGATTTAGCATCAACTGCAAGCGATACATGCGAAGAAGCTTCCAACTCATGCGAAAAAAAAGATTTAGCTTCAAATCCTTGGGACATAAACGATATAGCTTCAAATGCTTGCGAAACAATCGAGTTAGCTTCACATTCATTCGAAACACATGATTTAGCTTCAAATCAATGCGAAGAAGAATGTTTAGCTTCAAATCCACGCGAAACAAATGATTTTGCTTCAAATACTTGGGATATAAATGATTTAGATTCAACTGCATGCGAAACAAACAAGTTAGATTCAAATCCGTGCAAAACACGAGATTTGGAATTAAATCAATTCCGAGTAGAAGTTTTAGCTTCAAATCCTTGCGAAACAAATGATTTAGCTTCAAATACTTGGGATATAAACGATATAGCTTTAACTGGAAGCGGAACAAGCGAGTTAGCTTCAAAACCATGCGAAACACATGATTTGTCTTCAACGGAATACGAAGTAGAAGGTTTATCTTCAAATCCATGCGAAACAAATGATTTAACTTCAAATACTAGCGATATAAAAGATATAGCTTCAACTGGAAGCGAAACAAGCGAGTTAGCTTCTAATCCATGCGAAACAAATGATTTAGCTTCAAATACTAGCGATATAAATGATATAGCTTCAACTGGAAGCGAAACAAGCGAGTTAGCTTCTAATCCATGCGAAACAAATGATTTAGCTTCAAATACTTGCGATATAAACGATATAGCTTCAAATGCATGCGAAAAAACGAGTTAGCTTCACATTCATTCGAAACACACGATTTAGCTTCAAATCAATGCGAAGTATAAGATGGAGCTTCAAATCCATGCGAAACAAATGATTTAGCTTCAAACACTTGAGATATAAATGATTTAGCTTCAACTGGAAGCGAATCAATCGAGTTAGATTCGAATCCACGCGAAACACATGATTTATCTTCCAAGCAATGCGAAGTAGAAGGTTTAGCTTCAAATCCATGCGAAACAAATGATTTAGCTTCAAGTACTAGCGATATAAATGACTTAGCTCCAACTGGAAGCGAGACATGCGAGTTAGCTTCAAATCCATGCGAAACAAATGATTTACCTTCAAATACTTGCGATACAAACGGTATAGCTTCAAATTCATGCGAAACAAACGAGTTAGCTTCACAGTCATTCGAAACACATGATTTAGCCTCAAATCAATGCGAAGTAGAAGGTTTATCTTCAAATCCATGCGAAACAAATGATTTACCTTCAAATACTTGCGATATAAATGATTTAGCTTTAACTGGAAGCGGAACAATCGAGTTAGCTTCAAATCCACGTGAAACACATGATTTATCTTCCAAGCAATGCGAAGTAGAAGGTTTGGCTTCAAGTCCAAGCGAAACATATGATTTTGCTTCAAACGCCTGCGATATAAATGATTTAGATTAAACTGCATGCGAAACAAACAAGTTAGTTTCAAATCCATGCCAAAAAAGAGATTTAGATTTAAATCAATGCGGAGTAGTAGTTTTAGCTACAAATGCATGCGAAACAAATGATTTAGCTTCAAATACATGTGATATAAACGATATAGGTTCAAATGCATGCGATACAAACGAGTTAGCTTCACAGTCATACGAAACACATGATTTAGCCTCAAATCAATGCGAAGTAGAAGGTTTAGCTTCAAATCCATGCGAAACAAATGATTTAGCTTCAAATACTTGCGATATAAAAGATTTAGCTTTAACTGGAAACGAAACAAGCGAGTTAGCTTCAAATCCATGCGAAACACATGATTTGTCTTCAAAGGAATACGAAGTAGAAGGTGTAGCTTCAAATCCATGCGAAACAAAAGATTTAACTTCAAATATTAGCGATATAAATGATTTATCTTCAACTTGAAGCGAGACAAACGAGTTAGCTTTACATTCATTCGAAACACATGATTTAGCTTCAAATCAATGCGAAGTAGAAGGTTTAGCTTCAAATCCACGCGAAACAAATGATTTTGCTTCAAATGCTTGGGATATAAATGATGTAGATTCAACTGCATGCGAAACAAACAAGTTAGATTCAAATCCGTGCAAAACACGAGATTTGGAATTAAATCAATGCCGAGTAGAAGTTTTAGCTGCAAATCCTTGCGAAACAAATGATATAGCTTCAAATACTTGGGATATAAACGATATAGCTTTAACTGGAAGCGGAACAAGCGAGTTAGCTTCAAAACCATGCGAAACACATGATTTGTCTTCAACGGAATACGAAGTAGAAGGTTTATCTTCAAATCCATGCGAAACAAATGATTTAACTTCAAATACTAGCAATATAAATGATTTAGATTCAACTGCATGCGAAACAAATGATTTGGCTTCAAATACTTGCGATATAAATGATTTAGCTTTAACTGGAAGCGGAACAAGCGAGTTAGCTTCAAATCCATGCGAGACACATGATTTGTCTTCAAAGGAATACGAAGTCGAAGGTTTATCTTCAAATCCATGCGAAACAAATGATTTAACTTCAAATACTAGCGATATAAAAGATATAGCTTCAACTGGAAGCGAAACAAGCGAGTTAGCTTCTAATCCATGCGAAACAAATGATTTAGCTTCAAATACTTGCGATATAAACGATATAGCTTCAAATGCATGCGACACAAACGAGTTAGCTTCACATTCATTCGAAACACATGATTTAGCTTCAAATCAATGCGAAGGAGAAGGTTTAGATTCAAATCCAAGCGAAACACATGATTTATCTTCAAAGCGACGCGAAGTAGAAGGTTTAGCTTCAAATCCATGCGTAACAAATGATTTGGCTTCAAATACTTGCGATATATATGATTTAGCTTTAACTGGAAGCGGAACAAGCGAGTTAGCTTCAAATCCATGCGAGACACATGATTTGTCTTCAAAGGAGTACGAAGTCGAAGGTTTATCTTCAAATCCATGCGAAACAAATGATTTAACTTCAAATACTAGCGATATAAAAGATATAGCTTCAACTGGAAGCGAAACAAGCGAGTTAGCTTCTAATCCATGCGAAACAAATGATTTAGCTTCAAATACTTGCGATATAAACGATATAGCTTTAACTGGAAGCGGAACAAGCGAGTTAGCTTCAAAACCATGCGAAACACATGATTTGTCTTCAACGGAATACGAAGTAGAAGGTTTATCTTCAAATCCATGCGAAACAAATGATTTAACTTCAAATACTAGCGATATAAATGATATAGCTTCAACTGGAAGCGAAACAAGCGAGTTAGCTTCTAATCCATGCGAAACAAATGATTTAGCTTCAAATACTTGCGATATAAACGATATAGCTTCAAATGCATGCGAAAAAACGAGTTAGCTTCACATTCATTCGAAACACACGATTTAGCTTCAAATCAATGCGAAGTATAAGATTGAGCTTCAAATCCATGCGAAACAAATGATTTAGCTTCAAATACTTGAGATATAAATGATTTAGCTTCAACTGCATGCGAAACAAACAACTTAGATACACATTCATTCGAAACACATGATTTAGCTTCAAATCAATGCGAAGTAGAAGATTTAGCTTCAAATCCAAGCGAAACAAATGATTTTGCTTCAAATACTTGCGATATAAATGATTTAGATTCAATTGCATGCGAAACAAACAAGTTAGATTCAAATCCATGCGAAAAAAGAGATTTAGATTTAAAATCAATGCGAAGTAGAAGATTGAGCTTCAAATCCATGCGAAACAAATGATTTAGCTTCAAATACTTGCGATATAAATGATTTAGATTCAACTGCATGCGAAACAAACAACTTAGATGCACATTCATTCGAAACACATGATTTAGCTTCAAATCGATGCGAAGTGGAAGATTTAGCTTCAAATCCAAGCGAAACAAATGATTTTGCTTCAAATACTTGAGATATAAATGGTTTAGCTTTAACTGGAAGCGAAACAAGCGAGTTAGCTTCTAATCCATGCGAAACAAACGAGTTAGCTTCACATTAATTCGAAACACATGATTTAGCCTCAAATCAATGCGAGGTAGAAGATTTAGCTTCAAATCCATGCGAAACAAATGATTTAGCTTCAAATACTTGCGATATAAACGATATATCTTCAAATGCATTAGAAACAAGCGAGTTAGCTTCACAGTCATTCGAAACACATGATTTAGCTTCAAATCAATGCGAAGTAGAAGGTTTAGCTTCAAATCCATGCGAAACAAATGATTTAGCTTCATTTCCTACGATATAAATGATTTAGCTTCAACTGGAAGCGAGACAAACGAGTTAGCTTCCCATTCATGCGAAAAAACATGATTTATATTCAAAGTAACGCGAAGTAGAAGGATTAGCTTCAAATCCATGCGAAACAAATGGTTTAGCTTCAAGTACTAGCGATATAAATGACTTAGCTCCAACTGGAAGCGAGACATGCGAGTTAGCTTCAAATCCATGCGAAACAAATGATTTAGATTCAAGTACTTGCGATATAAATGATTTAGCTTCAACTGGAAGCGAACAAACGAGTTAGCTTCACATTCATGCGAAAACACATGATTTATATTCAAAGGAACGCGAAGTAGAAGGATTAGCTTCAAATCCATGCGAAACAAATGGTTTAGCTTCAAGTACTAGCGATATAAATGACTTAGCTCCAACTGGAAGCGAGACATGCGAGTTAGCTTAAAATTCATGCGAAACAAATGATTTAGCTTCAAGTACTTGCGATATAAATGATTTAGCTTCAACTGGAAGCGAGACAAACGAGTTAGCGTCACATTCATGCGAAAACACATGATTTAGCTTCAAATCAATGCGTGGTAAAAGCTTTGGCTTCAAATCCATGCGAAACAAATGATTTAGCTTCAAATACTTGCGATATAAATGATTTAGATTCAACTGCATGCGAAACAAACAACTTAGATACACATTCATTCGAAACACATGATTTAGCTTCAAATCAATGCGAAGTAGAAGATTTAGCTTCAAATACAAGCGAAACAAATGATTTTGCTTCAAATACTTGCGATATAAATGATTTAGATTCAACTGCATGCGAAACAATCAACTTAGATACACATTCATTCGAAACACATGATTTAGCTTCAAATCAATGCGAAGTAGAAGATTTAGCTTCAAATCCAAGCGAAACAAATGATTTTGCTTCAAATACTTGCGATATAAATGATTTAGATTCAACTGCATGCGAAACAAACAAGTTAGATTCAAATCCATGCGAAAAAAGAGATTTATATTTAAAATCAATGCGGAGTAGAAGTTTTAGCTTCAAATCCTTGCGAAACAAACGAGTTAGCTTCACAGTCAGTCGAAACACATGATTTAGCTTCAAATCAATGCGAAGTAGAAGGTGTAGCTTCAAATCAATGCGAAACAAATGATTTACCTTCAAATACTTGCGATATAAATGATTTAGCTTTAACTGGAAGCGAAACAAGCGAGTTAGCTTTCTATTCCATGCGAAACAAACGAGCTAGCTTCACATTAATTCGAAACACATGATTTAGCCTCAAATCAATGCGAGGTAGAAGATTTAGCTTCAAATCCATGCGAAACAAATGATTTAGCTTCAAATACTTGCGATATAAACGATATATCTTCAAATGCATTAGAAACAAACGAGTTAGCTTCACAGTCATTCGAAACACATGATTTAGCTTCAAATCAATGCGAAGTAGAAGGTTTCGCTTCAAATCCATGCGAAACAAATGATTTAGCTTCAAGTACTTGCGATATAAATGATTTAGCTTCAACTGGAAGCGAGACAAACAAGTTAGCTTCACATTCATGCGAAAACACATGATTTATATTCAAAGCAACGCGAAGTAGAAGGATTAGCTTCAAATCCATGCGAAACAAATGGTTTAGCTTCAAGTACTAGCGATATAAATAACTTAGCTCCAACTGGAAGCGAGACATGCGAGTTAGCTTCAAATCCATGCGAAACAAATGATTTAGCTTCAAGTACTTGCGATATAAATGATTTAGCTTCAACTGGAAGCGAGACAAACGAGTTAGCTTCACATTCATGCGAAAACACATGATTTAGGTTCAAATCAATGCGAGGTAAAAGCTTTGGCTTCAAATCCATGCGAAACAAATGATTTAGCTTCAAATACTTGCGATATAAATGATTTAGATTCAACTGCATGCGAAACAAACAACTTAGATACACATTCATTCGAAACACATGATTTAGCTTCAAATCGATGCGAAGTGGAAGATTTAGCTTCAAATCCAAGCGAAACAAATGATTTTGCTTCAAATACTTGAGATATAAATGATTTAGCTTTAACTGGAAGCGAAACAAGCGAGTTAGCTTCTAATCCATGCGAAACAAACGAGTTAGCTTCACATTAATTCGAAACACATGATTTAGCCTCAAATCAATGCGAGGTAGAAGATTTAGCTTCAAATCCATGCGAAACAAATGATTTAGCTTCAAATACTTGCGATATAAACGATATATCTTCAAATGCATTAGAAACAAACGAGTTAGCTTCACAGTCATTCGAAACACATGATTTAGCTTCAAATCAATGCGAAGTAGAAGGTTTAGCTTCAAATCCATGCGAAACAAATGATTTAGCTTCAAGTACTAGCGATATAAATGACTTAGCTCCAACTGGAAGCGAGACAAACGAGTTAGCTTCACATTCATGCGAAAACACATGATTTATATTCAAAGGAACGCGAAGTAGAAGGATTAGCTTCAAATCCATGAGAAACAAATGGTTTAGCTTCAAGTACTAGCGATATAAATGACTTAGCTCCAACTGGAAGCGAGACATGCGAGTTAGCTTCAAATTCATGCGAAACAAATGATTTAGCTTCAAGTACTTGCGATATAAATGATTTAGCTTCAACTGGAAGCGAGACAAACGAGTTAGCGTCACATTCATGCGAAAACACATGATTTAGCTTCAAATCAATGCGTGGTAAAAGCTTTGGCTTCAAATCCATGCGAAACAAATGATTTAGCTTCAAATACTTGCGATATAAATGATTTAGATTCAACTGCATGCGAAACAAACAACTTAGATACACATTCATTCGAAACACATGATTTAGCTTCAAATCAATGCGAAGTAGAAGATTTAGCTTCAAATCCAAGCGAAACAAATGATTTTGCTTCAAATACTTGCGATATAAATGATTTAGATTCAATTGCATGCGAAACAAACAAGTTAGATTCAAATCCATGCGAAAAAAGAGATTTAGATTTAAAATCAATGCGAAGTAGAAGATTGAGCTTCAAATCCATGCGAAACAAATGATTTAGCTTCAAATACTTGCGATATAAATGATTTAGCTTCAACTGGAAGCGAGACAAACGAGTTAGCTTCACACTCATGCGAAAACACATGATTTATATTCAAAGGAACGCGAAGTAGAAGGATTAGCTTCAAATCCATGCGAAACAAATGGTTTAGCTGCAAGTACTAGCGATATAAATGACTTAGATCCAACTGGAAGCGAGACATGCGAGTTAGCTTCAAATTCATGCGAAACAAATGATTTAGCTTCAAGTACTAGCGATATAAATGATTTAGCTTCAACTGGAAGCGAGACAAACGAGTTAGCGTCACATTCATGCGAAAACACATGATTTAGCTTCAAATCAATGCGTGGTAAAAGCTTTGGCTTCAAATCCATGCGAAACAAATGATTTAGCTTCAAATACTTGCGATATAAATGATTTAGATTCAACTGCATGCGAAACAAACAACTTAGATACACATTCATTCGAAACACATGATTTAGCTTCAAATCAATGCGAAGTAGAAGATTTAGCTTCAAATCCAAGCGAAACAAATGATTTTGCTTCAAATACTTGCGATATAAATGATTTAGATTCAATTGCATGCGAAACAAACAAGTTAGATTCAAATCCATGCGAAAAAAGAGATTTAGATTTAAAATCAATGCGAAGTAGAAGATTGAGCTTCAAATCCATGCGAAACAAATGATTTAGCTTCAAATACTTGCGATATAACTGATTTAGATTCAACTGCATGCGAAACAAACAACTTAGATACACATTCATTCGAAACACATGATTTAGCTTCAAATCAATGCGAAGTAGAAGATTTAGCTTCAAATCCAAGCGAAACAAATGATTTTGCTTCAAATACTTGCGATATAAATGATTTAGATTCAACTGCATGCGAAACAAACAAGTTAGATTCAAATCCATGCGAAAAAAGAGATTTATATTTAAAATCAATGCGGAGTAGAAGTTTTAGCTTCAAATCCTTGCGAAACAAACGAGTTAGCTTCACAGTCAGTCGAAACACATGATTTAGCTTCAAATCAATGCGAAGTAGAAGGTTTCGCTTCACATCCATGCGAAACAAATGATTTGGCTTCAAGTACTTGCGATATAAATGATTTAGCTTCAACTGGAAGCGAGACAAACAAGTTAGCTTCACATTCATGCGAAAACACATGATTTATATTCAAAGCAACGCGAAGTAGAAGGATTAGCTTCAAATCCATGCGAAACAAATGGTTTAGCTTCAAGTACTAGCGATATAAATAACTTAGCTCCAACTGGAAGCGAGACATGCGAGTTAGCTTCAAATCCATGCGAAACAAATGATTTAGCTTCAAGTACTTGCGATATAAATGATTTAGCTTCAACTGGAAGCGAGACAAACGAGTTAGCTTCACATTCATGCGAAAACACATGATTTAGGTTCAAATCAAGGCGAGGTAAAAGCTTTGGCTTCAAATCCATGCGAAACAAATGATTTAGCTTCAAATACTTGCGATATAAATGATTTAGATTCAACTGCATGCGAAACAAACAACTTAGATACACATTCATTCGAAACACATGATTTAGCTTCAAATCGATGCGAAGTAGAAGATTTAGCTTCAAATCCAAGCGAAACAAATGATTTTGCTTCAAATACTTGCGATATAAATGATTTAGATTCAATTGCATGCGAAACAAACAAGTTAGATTCAAATCCATGCGAAAAAAGAGATTTAGATTTAAAATCAATGCGAAGTAGAAGATTGAGCTTCAAATCCATGCGAAACAAATGATTTAGCTTCAAATACTTGCGATATAAATGATTTAGCTTCAACTGGAAGCGAGACAAACGAGTTAGCTTCACACTCATGCGAAAACACATGATTTATATTCAAAGGAACGCGAAGTAGAAGGATTAGCTTCAAATCCATGCGAAACAAATGGTTTAGCTTCAAGTACTAGCGATATAAATGACTTAGCTCCAACTGGAAGCGAGACATGCGAGTTAGCTTCAAATTCATGCGAAACAAATGATTTAGCTTCAAGTACTAGCGATATAAATGATTTAGCTTCAACTGGAAGCGAGACAAACGAGTTAGCGTCACATTCATGCGAAAACACATGATTTAGCTTCAAATCAATGCGTGGTAAAAGCTTTGGCTTCAAATCCATGCGAAACAAATGATTTAGCTTCAAATACTTGCGATATAAATGATTTAGATTCAACTGCATGCGAAACAAACAACTTAGATACACATTCATTCGAAACACATGATTTAGCTTCAAATCAATGCGAAGTAGAAGATTTAGCTTCAAATCCAAGCGAAACAAATGATTTTGCTTCAAATACTTGCGATATAAATGATTTAGATTCAATTGCATGCGAAACAAACAAGTTAGATTCAAATCCATGCGAAAAAAGAGATTTAGATTTAAAATCAATGCGAAGTAGAAGATTGAGCTTCAAATCCATGCGAAACAAATGATTTAGCTTCAAATACTTGCGATATAACTGATTTAGATTCAACTGCATGCGAAACAAACAACTTAGATACACATTCATTCGAAACACGTGATTTAGCTTCAAATCAATGCGAAGTAGAAGATTTAGCTTCAAATCCAAGCGAAACAAATGATTTTGCTTCAAATACTTGCGATATAAATGATTTAGATTCAACTGCATGCGAAACAAACAAGTTAGATTCAAATCCATGCGAAAAAAGAGATTTATATTTAAAATCAATGCGGAGTAGAAGTTTTAGCTTCAAATCCTTGCGAAACAAACGAGTTAGCTTCACAGTCAGTCGAAACACATGATTTAGCTTCAAATCAATGCGAAGTAGAAGGTTTCGCTTCACATCCATGCGAAACAAATGATTTGGCTTCAAGTACTTGCGATATAAATGATTTAGCTTCAACTGGAAGCGAGACAAACAAGTTAGCTTCACATTCATGCGAAAACACATGATTTATATTCAAAGCAACGCGAAGTAGAAGGATTAGCTTCAAATCCATGCGAAACAAATGGTTTAGCTTCAAGTACTAGCGATATAAATAACTTAGCTCCAACTGGAAGCGAGACATGCGAGTTAGCTTCAAATCCATGCGAAACAAATGATTTAGCTTCAAGTACTTGCGATATAAATGATTTAGCTTCAACTGGAAGCGAGACAAACGAGTTAGCTTCACATTCATGCGAAAACACATGATTTAGGTTCAAATCAAGGCGAGGTAAAAGCTTTGGCTTCAAATCCATGCGAAACAAATGATTTAGCTTCAAATACTTGCGATATAAATGATTTAGATTCAACTGCATGCGAAACAAACAACTTAGATACACATTCATTCGAAACACATGATTTAGCTTCAAATCGATGCGAAGTAGAAGATTTAGCTTCAAATCCAAGCGAAACAAATGATTTTGCTTCAAATACTTGCGATATAAATGATTTAGATTCAACTGCATGCGAAACAAACAAGTTAGATTCAAATCCATGCGAAACAAACGAGTTAGCTTCACATTAATTCGAAACACATGATTTAGCCTCAAATCAATGCGAAGTAGAAGATTTAGCTTCAAATCCATGCGAAACAAATGATTTAGCTTCAAATACTTGCGATATAAACGATATATCTTCAAATGCATTAGAAACAAACGAGTTAGCTTCACAGTCATTCGAAACACATGATTTAGCTTCAAATCAATGCGAAGTAGAAGGTTTCGCTTCAAATCCATGCGAAACAAATGATTTGGCTTCAAGTACTTGCGATATAAATGATTTAGCTTAAACTGGAAGCGAGACAAACAAGTTAGCTTCACATTCATGCGAAAACACATGATTTATATTCAAAGCAACGCGAAGTAGAAGGATTAGCTTCAAATCCATGCGAAACAAATGGTTTAGCTTCAAGTACTAGCGATATAAATAACTTAGCTCCAACTGGAAGCGAGACATGCGAGTTAGCTTCAAATCCATGCGAAACAAATGATTTAGCTTCAAGTACTTGCGATATAAATGATTTAGCTTCAACTGGAAGCGAGACAAACGAGTTAGCTTCACACTCATGCGAAAACACATGATTTAGGTTCAAATCAAGGCGAGGTAAAAGCTTTGGCTTCAAATCCATGCGAAACAAATGATTTAGCTTCAAATACTTGCGATATAAATGATTTAGATTCAACTGCATGCGAAACAAACAACTTAGATACACATTCATTCGAAACACATGATTTAGCTTCAAATCAATGCGAAGTAGAAGGTTTCGCTTCACATCCATGCGAAACAAATGATTTGGCTTCAAGTACTTGCGATATAAATGATTTAGCTTCAACTGGAAGCGAGACAAACAAGTTAGCTTCACATTCATGCGAAAACACATGATTTATATTCAAAGCAACGCGAAGTAGAAGGATTAGCTTCAAATCCATGCGAAACAAATGGTTTAGCTTCAAGTACTAGCGATATAAATAACTTAGCTCCAACTGGAAGCGAGACATGCGAGTTAGCTTCAAATCCATGCGAAACAAATGATTTAGCTTCAAGTACTTGCGATATAAATGATTTAGCTTCAACTGGAAGCGAGACAAACGAGTTAGCTTCACATTCATGCGAAAACACATGATTTAGGTTCAAATCAAGGCGAGGTAAAAGCTTTGGCTTCAAATCCATGCGAAACAAATGATTTAGCTTCAAATACTTGCGATATAAATGATTTAGATTCAACTGCATGCGAAACAAACAACTTAGATACACATTCATTCGAAACACATGATTTAGCTTCAAATCGATGCGAAGTAGAAGATTTAGCTTCAAATCCAAGCGAAACAAATGATTTTGCTTCAAATACTTGCGATATAAATGATTTAGATTCAACTGCATGCGAAACAAACAAGTTAGATTCAAATCCATGCGAAACAAACGAGTTAGCTTCACATTAATTCGAAACACATGATTTAGCCTCAAATCAATGCGAAGTAGAAGATTTAGCTTCAAATCCATGCGAAACAAATGATTTAGCTTCAAATACTTGCGATATAAACGATATATCTTCAAATGCATTAGAAACAAACGAGTTAGCTTCACAGTCATTCGAAACACATGATTTAGCTTCAAATCAATGCGAAGTAGAAGGTTTCGCTTCAAATCCATGCGAAACAAATGATTTGGCTTCAAGTACTTGCGATATAAATGATTTAGCTTAAACTGGAAGCGAGACAAACAAGTTAGCTTCACATTCATGCGAAAACACATGATTTATATTCAAAGCAACGCGAAGTAGAAGGATTAGCTTCAAATCCATGCGAAACAAATGGTTTAGCTTCAAGTACTAGCGATATAAATAACTTAGCTCCAACTGGAAGCGAGACATGCGAGTTAGCTTCAAATCCATGCGAAACAAATGATTTAGCTTCAAGTACTTGCGATATAAATGATTTAGCTTCAACTGGAAGCGAGACAAACGAGTTAGCTTCACACTCATGCGAAAACACATGATTTAGGTTCAAATCAAGGCGAGGTAAAAGCTTTGGCTTCAAATCCATGCGAAACAAATGATTTAGCTTCAAATACTTGCGATATAAATGATTTAGATTCAACTGCATGCGAAACAAACAACTTAGATACACATTCATTCGAAACACATGATTTAGCTTCAAATCAATGCGAAGTAGAAGATTTAGCTTCAAATCCAAGCGAAACAAATGATTTTGCTTCAAATACTTGCGATATAAATGATTTAGATTCAATTGCATGCGAAACAAACAAGTTAGATTCAAATCCATGCGAAAAAAGAGATTTAGATTTAAAATCAATGCGAAGTAGAAGATTGAGCTTCAAATCCATGCGAAACAAATGATTTAGCTTCAAATACTTGCGATATAACTGATTTAGATTCAACTGCATGCGAAACAAACAACTTAGATACACATTCATTCGAAACACATGATTTAGCTTCAAATCAATGCGAAGTAGAAGATTTAGCTTCAAATACAAGCGAAACAAATGATTTTGCTTCAAATACTTGCGATATAAATGATTTAGATTCAACTGCATGCGAAACAAACAAGTTAGATTCAAATCCATGCGAAAAAAGAGATTTATATTTAAAATCAATGCGGAGTAGAAGTTTTAGCTTCAAATCCTTGCGAAACAAACGAGTTAGCTTCACAGTCAGTCGAAACACATGATTTAGCTTCAAATCAATGCGAAGTAGAAGGTTTAGCTTCAAATCCATGCGAAACAAATGATTTACCTTCAAATACTTGCGATATATATGATTTAGCTCCAACTGGAAGCGAGACATGCGAGTTAGCTTCAAATCCATGCGAAACAAACGATTTAGCTTCAAGTACTTGCGATATAAATGATTTAGCTTCAACTGGAAGCGAGACAAACGAGTTAGCTTCACATTCATGCGAAAACACATGATTTAGGTTCAAATCAAGGCGAGGTAAAAGCTTTGGCTTCAAATCCATGCGAAACAAATGATTTAGCTTCAAATACTTGCGATATAAATGATTTAGATTCAACTGCATGCGAAACAAACAACTTAGATACACATTCATTCGAAACACATGATTTAGCTTCAAATCGATGCGAAGTAGAAGATTTAGCTTCAAATCCAAGCGAAACAAATGATTTAGCTTCAAATACTTGAGATATAAATGATTTAGCTTCAACTGGAAGCGAATCAATCGAGTTAGATTCGAATCCACGCGAAACACATGATTTATCTTCCAAGCAATGCGAAGTAGAAGGGTTAGCTTCAAATCCATGCGAAACAAATGATTTAGCTTGAAGTACTAGCGATATAAATGACTTAGCTCCAACTGGAAGCGAGACATGCGAGTTAGCTTCAAATCCATGCGAAACAAATGATTTACCTTCAAATACTTGCGATACAAACGATATAGCTTCAAATTCATGCGAAACAAACGAGTTAGCTTCACAGTCATTCGAAACACATGATTTAGCTTCAAATCAATGCGAAGTAGAAGGTTTAGCTTCAAATCCATGCGAAACAAATGATTTACTTTCAAATACTTGCAATATAAATGATTTAGCTTTAACTGGAAGCGGAACAAGCGAGTTAGCTTCAAATCCACGTGAAATACATGATTTATCTTCCAAGCAATGCGAAGTAGAAGGTTTGGCTTCAAGTCCAAGCGAAACATATGATTTTGCTTCAAACACCTGCGATATAAATGATTTAGATTAAACTGCATGCGAAACAAACAAGTTAGTTTCAAATCCATGCAAAACCCCGAGATTTATATTCAAATCAATGCCGAGTAGAAGTTTTAGCTTCAAATCCATGCGAAACAAATGATTTAGCTTCAAATACTTGCGATATAAACGTTATAGCTTCAAATGCATGCGAAACAAACGAGTTAGCTTCAGAGTCATTCGAAACACATGATTTATCTTCAAAGCGACGCGAAGGAGAAGGTTTAGCTTCAAATCCATGCGAAACAAATGATTTGGCTCCAAATACTTGCGATATAAATGATTTAGCATCAACTGCAAGCGATACATGCGAAGAAGCTTCCAACTCATGCGAAAAAAAAGATTTAGCTTCAAATCCTTGGGACATAAACGATATAGCTTCAAATGCTTGCGAAACAATCGAGTTAGCTTCACATTCATTCGAAACACATGATTTAGCTTCAAATCAATGCGAAGAAGAATGTTTAGCTTCAAATCCACGCGAAACAAATGATTTTGCTTCAAATACTTGGGATATAAATGATTTAGATTCAACTGCATGCGAAACAAACAAGTTAGATTCAAATCCGTGCAAAACACGAGATTTGGAATTAAATCAATTCCGAGTAGAAGTTTTAGCTTCAAATCCTTGCGAAACAAATGATTTAGCTTCAAATACTTGGGATATAAACGATATAGCTTTAACTGGAAGCGGAACAAGCGAGTTAGCTTCAAAACCATGCGAAACACATGATTTGTCTTCAACGGAATACGAAGTAGAAGGTTTATCTTCAAATCCATGCGAAACAAATGATTTAACTTCAAATACTAGCGATATAAAAGATATAGCTTCAACTGGAAGCGAAACAAGCGAGTTAGCTTCTAATCCATGCGAAACAAATGATTTAGCTTCAAATACTAGCGATATAAATGATATAGCTTCAACTGGAAGCGAAACAAGCGAGTTAGCTTCTAATCCATGCGAAACAAATGATTTAGCTTCAAATACTTGCGATATAAACGATATAGCTTCAAATGCATGCGAAAAAACGAGTTAGCTTCACATTCATTCGAAACACACGATTTAGCTTCAAATCAATGCGAAGTATAAGATGGAGCTTCAAATCCATGCGAAACAAATGATTTAGCTTCAAACACTTGAGATATAAATGATTTAGCTTCAACTGGAAGCGAATCAATCGAGTTAGATTCGAATCCACGCGAAACACATGATTTATCTTCCAAGCAATGCGAAGTAGAAGGTTTAGCTTCAAATCCATGCGAAACAAATGATTTAGCTTCAAGTACTAGCGATATAAATGACTTAGCTCCAACTGGAAGCGAGACATGCGAGTTAGCTTCAAATCCATGCGAAACAAATGATTTACCTTCAAATACTTGCGATACAAACGATATAGCTTCAAATTCATGCGAAACAAACGAGTTAGCTTCACAGTCATTCGAAACACATGATTTAGCCTCAAATCAATGCGAAGTAGAAGGTTTAGCTTCAAATCCATGCGAAACAAATGATTTACCTTCAAATACTTGCGATATAAATGATTTAGCTTTAACTGGAAGCGGAACAATCGAGTTAGCGTTATCCACGTGAAACACATGATTTATCTTCCAAGCAATGCGAAGTAGAAGGTTTGGCTTCAAGTCCAAGCGAAACATATGATTTTGCTTCAAACGCCTGCGATATAAATGATTTAGATTAAACTGCATGCGAAACAAACAAGTTAGTTTCAAATCCATGCCAAAAAAGAGATTTAGATTTAAATCAATGCGGAGTAGTAGTTTTAGCTACAAATGCATGCGAAACAAATGATTTAGCTTCAAATACATGTGATATAAACGATATAGGTTCAAATGCATGCGATACAAACGAGTTAGCTTCACAGTCATTCGAAACACATGATTTAGCCTCAAATCAATGCGAAGTAGAAGGTTTAGCTTCAAATCCATGCGAAACAAATGATTTAGCTTCAAATACTTGCGATATAAAAGATTTAGCTTTAACTGGAAACGAAACAAGCGAGTTAGCTTCAAATCCATGAGAAACACATGATTTGTCTTCAAAGGAATACGAAGTAGAAGGTGTAGCTTCAAATCCATGCGAAACAAAAGATTTAACTTCAAATATTAGCGATATAAATGATTTATCTTCAACTTGAAGCGAGACAAACGAGTTAGCTTTACATTCATTCGAAACACATGATTTAGCTTCAAATCAATGCGAAGTAGAAGGTTTAGCTTCAAATCCACGCGAAACAAATGATTTTGCTTCAAATGCTTGGGATATAAATGATGTAGATTCAACTGCATGCGAAACAAACAAGTTAGATTCAAATCCGTGCAAAACACGAGATTTGGAATTAAATCAATGCCGAGTAGAAGTTTTAGCTGCAAATCCTTGCGAAACAAATGATATAGCTTCAAATACTTGGGATATAAACGATATAGCTTTAACTGGAAGCGGAACAAGCGAGTTAGCTTCAAAACCATGCGAAACACATGATTTGTCTTCAACGGAATACGAAGTAGAAGGTTTATCTTCAAATCCATGCGAAACAAATGATTTAACTTCAAATACTAGCAATATAAATGATTTAGATTCAACTGCATGCGAAACAAATGATTTGGCTTCAAATACTTGCGATATAAATGATTTAGCTTTAACTGGAAGCGGAACAAGCGAGTTAGCTTCAAATCCATGCGAGACACATGATTTGTCTTCAAAGGAATACGAAGTCGAAGGTTTATCTTCAAATCCATGCGAAACAAATGATTTAACTTCAAATACTAGCGATATAAAAGATATAGCTTCAACTGGAAGCGAAACAAGCGAGTTAGCTTCTAATCCATGCGAAACAAATGATTTAGCTTCAAATACTTGCGATATAAACGATATAGCTTCAAATGCATGCGACACAAACGAGTTAGCTTCACATTCATTCGAAACACATGATTTAGCTTCAAATCAATGCGAAGGAGAAGGTTTAGATTCAAATCCAAGCGAAACACATGATTTATCTTCAAAGCGACGCGAAGTAGAAGGTTTAGCTTCAAATCCATGCGTAACAAATGATTTGGCTTCAAATACTTGCGATATATATGATTTAGCTTTAACTGGAAGCGGAACAAGCGAGTTAGCTTCAAATCCATGCGAGACACATGATTTGTCTTCAAAGGAGTACGAAGTCGAAGGTTTATCTTCAAATCCATGCGAAACAAATGATTTAACTTCAAATACTAGCGATATAAAAGATATAGCTTCAACTGGAAGCGAAACAAGCGAGTTAGCTTCTAATCCATGCGAAACAAATGATTTAGCTTCAAATACTTGCGATATAAACGATATAGCTTTAACTGGAAGCGGAACAAGCGAGTTAGCTTCAAAACCATGCGAAACACATGATTTGTCTTCAACGGAATACGAAGTAGAAGGTTTATCTTCAAATCCATGCGAAACAAATGATTTAACTTCAAATACTAGCGATATAAATGATATAGCTTCAACTGGAAGCGAAACAAGCGAGTTAGCTTCTAATCCATGCGAAACAAATGATTTAGCTTCAAATACTTGCGATATAAACGATATAGCTTCAAATGCATGCGAAAAAACGAGTTAGCTTCACATTCATTCGAAACACACGATTTAGCTTCAAATCAATGCGAAGTATAAGATTGAGCTTCAAATCCATGCGAAACAAATGATTTAGCTTCAAATACTTGAGATATAAATGATTTAGCTTCAACTGCATGCGAAACAAACAACTTAGATACACATTCATTCGAAACACATGATTTAGCTTCAAATCAATGCGAAGTATAAGATTGAGCTTCAAATCCATGCGAAACAAATGATTTAGCTTCAAATACTTGAGATATAAATGATTTAGCTTCAACTGCATGCGAAACAAACAACTTAGATACACATTCATTCGAAACACATGATTTAGCTTCAAATCAATGCGAAGTAGAAGATTTAGCTTCAAATCCAAGCGAAACAAATGATTTTGCTTCAAATACTTGCGATATAAATGATTTAGATTCAATTGCATGCGAAACAAACAAGTTAGATTCAAATCCATGCGAAAAAAGAGATTTAGATTTAAGATCAATGCGAAGTAGAAGATTGAGCTTCAAATCCATGCGAAACAAATGATTTAGCTTCAAATACTTGCGATATAAATGATTTAGATTCAACTGCATGCGAAACAAACAACTTAGATGCACATTCATTCGAAACACATGATTTAGCTTCAAATCGATGCGAAGTGGAAGATTTAGCTTCAAATCCAAGCGAAACAAATGATTTTGCTTCAAATACTTGAGATATAAATGGTTTAGCTTTAACTGGAAGCGAAACAAGCGAGTTAGCTTCTAATCCATGCGAAACAAACGAGTTAGCTTCACATTAATTCGAAACACATGATTTAGCCTCAAATCAATGCGAGGTAGAAGATTTAGCTTCAAATCCATGCGAAACAAATGATTTAGCTTCAAATACTTGCGATATAAACGATATATCTTCAAATGCATTAGAAACAAGCGAGTTAGCTTCACAGTCATTCGAAACACATGATTTAGCTTCAAATCAATGCGAAGTAGAAGGTTTAGCTTCAAATCCATGCGAAACAAATGATTTAGCTTCATTTCCTACGATATAAATGATTTAGCTTCAACTGGAAGCGAGACAAACGAGTTAGCTTCCCATTCATGCGAAAAAACATGATTTATATTCAAAGTAACGCGAAGTAGAAGGATTAGCTTCAAATCCATGCGAAACAAATGGTTTAGCTTCAAGTACTAGCGATATAAATGACTTAGCTCCAACTGGAAGCGAGACATGCGAGTTAGCTGCAAATCCATGCGAAACAAATGATTTAGCTTCAAGTACTTGCGATATAAATGATTTAGCTTCAACTGGAAGCGAACAAACAAGTTAGCTTCACATTCATGCGAAAACACATGATTTATATTCAAAGGAACGCGAAGTAGAAGGATTAGCTTCAAATCCATGCGAAACAAATGGTTTAGCTTCAAGTACTAGCGATATAAATGACTTAGCTCCAACTGGAAGCGAGACATGCGAGTTAGCTTCAAATTCATGCGAAACAAATGATTTAGCTTCAAGTACTTGCGATATAAATGATTTAGCTTCAACTGGAAGCGAGACAAACGAGTTAGCGTCACATTCATGCGAAAACACATGATTTAGCTTCAAATCAATGCGTGGTAAAAGCTTTGGCTTCAAATCCATGCGAAACAAATGATTTAGCTTCAAATACTTGCGATATAAATGATTTAGATTCAACTGCATGCGAAACAAACAAGTTAGATTCAAATCCATGCGAAAAAAGAGATTTAGATTTAAAATCAATGCGAAGTAGAAGATTGAGCTTCAAATCCATGCGAAACAAATGATTTAGCTTCAAATACTTGCGATATAAATGATTTAGATTCAATTGCATGCGAAACAAACAAGTTAGATTCAAATCCATGCGAAAAAAGAGATTTAGATTTAAAATCAATGCGAAGTAGAAGATTGAGCTTCAAATCCATGCGAAACAAATGATTTAGCTTCAAATACTTGCGATATAAATGATTTAGCTTTAACTGGAAGCGAAACAAGCGAGTTAGCTTCTATTCCATGCGAAACAAACGAGTTAGCTTCACATTAATTCGAAACACATGATTTAGCCTCAAATCAATGCGAGGTAGAAGATTTAGCTTCAAATCCATGCGAAACAAATGATTTAGCTTCAAATACTTGCGATATAAACGATATATCTTCAAATGCATTAGAAACAAACGAGTTAG
This sequence comes from Megalopta genalis, assembly GCF_051020955.1. Classification (NCBI taxonomy): domain Eukaryota; kingdom Metazoa; phylum Arthropoda; class Insecta; order Hymenoptera; family Halictidae; genus Megalopta; species Megalopta genalis. The sequence continues at coordinate 354,457 of NW_027476221.1, read as the reverse complement.
CTTCACAGTCATTCGAAACACATGATTTAGCTTCAAATCAATGCGAAGTAGAAGGTTTCGCTTCAAATCCATGCGAAACAAATGATTTAGCTTCAAGTACTTGCGATATAAATGATTTAGCTTCAACTGGAAGCGAGACAAACAAGTTAGCTTCACATTCATGCGAAAACACATGATTTATATTCCAAGCAACGCGAAGTAGAAGGATTAGCTTCAAATCCATGCGAAACAAATGGTTTAGCTTCAAGTACTAGCGATATAAATAACTTAGCTCCAACTGGAAGCGAGACATGCGAGTTAGCTTCAAATCCATGCGAAACAAATGATTTAGCTTCAAGTACTTGCGATATAAATGATTTAGCTTCAACTGGAAGCGAGACAAACGAGTTAGCTTCACATTCATGCGAAAACACATGATTTAGGTTCAAATCAATGCGAGGTAAAAGCTTTGGCTTCAAATCCATGCGAAACAAATGATTTAGCTTCAAATACTTGCGATATAAATGATTTAGATTCAACTGCATGCGAAACAAACAACTTAGATACACATTCATTCGAAACACATGATTTAGCTTCAAATCGATGCGAAGTGGAAGATTTAGCTTCAAATCCAAGCGAAACAAATGATTTTGCTTCAAATACTTGAGATATAAATGATTTAGCTTTAACTGGAAGCGAAACAAGCGAGTTAGCTTCTAATCCATGCGAAACAAACGAGTTAGCTTCACATTAATTCGAAACACATGATTTAGCCTCAAATCAATGCGAGGTAGAAGATTTAGCTTCAAATCCATGCGAAACAAATGATTTAGCTTCAAATACTTGCGATATAAACGATATATCTTCAAATGCATTAGAAACAAACGAGTTAGCTTCACAGTCATTCGAAACACATGATTTAGCTTCAAATCAATGCGAAGTAGAAGGTTTAGCTTCAAATCCATGCGAAACAAATGATTTAGCTTCATTTCCTACGATATAAATGATTTAGCTTCAACTGGAAGCGAGACAAACGAGTTAGCTTCCCATTCATGCGAAAAAACATGATTTATATTCAAAGTAACGCGAAGTAGATGGATTAGCTTCAAATCCATGCGAAACAAATGGTTTAGCTTCAAGTACTAGCGATATAAATGACTTAGCTCCAACTGGAAGCGAGACATGCGAGTTAGCTTCAAATCCATGCGAAACAAATGATTTAGCTTCAAGTACTTGCGATATAAATGATTTAGCTTCAACTGGAAGCGAACAAACGAGTTAGCTTCACATTCATGCGAAAACACATGATTTATATTCAAAGGAACGCGAAGTAGAAGGATTAGCTTCAAATCCATGCGAAACAAATGGTTTAGCTTCAAGTACTAGCGATATAAATGACTTAGCTCCAACTGGAAGCGAGACATGCGAGTTAGCTTCAAATTCATGCGAAACAAATGATTTAGCTTCAAGTACTTGCGATATAAATGATTTAGCTTCAACTGGAAGCGAGACAAACGAGTTAGCGTCACATTCATGCGAAAACACATGATTTAGCTTCAAATCAATGCGTGGTAAAAGCTTTGGCTTCAAATCCATGCGAAACAAATGATTTAGCTTCAAATACTTGCGATATAAATGATTTAGATTCAACTGCATGCGAAACAAACAAGTTAGATTCAAATCCATGCGAAAAAAGAGATTTAGATTTAAAATCAATGCGAAGTAGAAGATTGAGCTTCAAATCCATGCGAAACAAATGATTTAGCTTCAAATACTTGCGATATAAATGATTTAGATTCAATTGCATGCGAAACAAACAAGTTAGATTCAAATCCATGCGAAAAAAGAGATTTAGATTTAAAATCAATGCGAAGTAGAAGATTGAGCTTCAAATCCATGCGAAACAAATGATTTAGCTTCAAATACTTGCGATATAAATGATTTAGCTTCAACTGGAAGCGAGACAAACGAGTTAGCTTCACACTCATGCGAAAACACATGATTTATATTCAAAGGAACGCGAAGTAGAAGGGTTAGCTTCAAATCCATGCGAAACAAATGGTTTAGCTTCAAGTACTAGCGATATAAATGACTTAGCTCCAACTGGAAGCGAGACATGCGAGTTAGCTTCAAATTCATGCGAAACAAATGATTTAGCTTCAAGTACTTGCGATATAAATGATTTAGCTTCAACTGGAAGCGAGACAAACGAGTTAGCGTCACATTCATGCGAAAACACATGATTTAGCTTCAAATCAATGCGTGGTAAAAGCTTTGGCTTCAAATCCATGCGAAACAAATGATTTAGCTTCAAATACTTGCGATATAAATGATTTAGATTCAACTGCATGCGAAACAAACAACTTAGATACACATTCATTCGAAACACATGATTTAGCTTCAAATCAATGCGAAGTAGAAGATTTAGCTTCAAATCCAAGCGAAACAAATGATTTTGCTTCAAATACTTGCGATATAAATGATTTAGATTCAATTGCATGCGAAACAAACAAGTTAGATTCAAATCCATGCGAAAAAAGAGATTTAGATTTAAAATCAATGCGAAGTAGAAGATTGAGCTTCAAATCCATGCGAAACAAATGATTTAGCTTCAAATACTTGCGATATAACTGATTTAGATTCAACTGCATGCGAAACAAACAACTTAGATACACATTCATTCGAAACACATGATTTAGCTTCAAATCAATGCGAAGTAGAAGATTTAGCTTCAAATCCAAGCGAAACAAATGATTTTGCTTCAAATACTTGCGATATAAATGATTTAGATTCAACTGCATGCGAAACAAACAAGTTAGATTCAAATCCATGCGAAAAAAGAGATTTATATTTAAAATCAATGCGGAGTAGAAGTTTTAGCTTCAAATCCTTGCGAAACAAACGAGTTAGCTTCACAGTCAGTCGAAACACATGATTTAGCTTCAAATCAATGCGAAGTAGAAGGTTTAGCTTCAAATCCATGCGAAACAAATGATTTACCTTCAAATACTTGCGATATAAATGATTTAGCTTTAACTGGAAGCGAAACAAGCGAGTTAGCTTCTATTCCATGCGAAACAAACGAGTTAGCTTCACATTAATTCGAAACACATGATTTAGCCTCAAATCCATGCGAAACAAATGATTTAGCTTCAAATACTTGCGATATAAATGATTTAGATTCAACTGCATGCGAAACAAACAAGTTAGATTCAAATCCATGCAAAACACGAGATTTATATTCAAATCAATGCCGAGTAGAAGTTTTAGCTTCAAATCCATGCGAAACAAATGATTTAGCTTCAAATACTTGCGATATAAATAATTTAGATCCAACTGCATGCGAAACAAACAAGTTAGATTCAAATCCATGCAATACACGAAATTTATATTCAAATCAATGCCGAGTAGAAGTTTTAGCTTCAAATCCATGCGAAGCAAATGATTTAGCTTCAAATACTTGCGATATAAACGATATAGCTTCAAATTCATGCGAAACAAACGAGTTAGCTTCACAGTCATTCGAAACACATGATTTAGCTTCAAATCAATGCGAAGTAGAAGGTTTAGCTTCAAATCCATGCGAAACAAATAATTTACCTTCAAATACTTGCGATATAAATGATTTAGATTTAACTGGAAGCGAAACAAGCGAGTTAGCTTCTAATCCATGCGAAACAAATGATTTGGCTTCAAGTACTTGCGATATAAACGATATAGCTTCAAATGCATGCGTAAGAAACGAGTTAGCTTCACATTCATTCGAAACACATGATTTAGCTTCAAATCAATGCGAAATAGAAGGTTTAGCTTCAAATCCAAGACAAACAAATGATTTTGCTTCAAATACTTGCGATATAAATGAATTAGATTCAACTGCATGCGAAACAAACAAGTTAGATTCAAATCCATGCAAAACACGAGATTTATATTCAAATCAATGCCGAGTAGAAGTTTTAGCTTCAAATAAATGCGAAACAAACGAGTTAGCTTCACAGTCATTCGAAACACATGATTTAGCTTCAAATCAATGCGAAGTAGAAGGTTTAGCTTCAAATCCAAGCGAAAGAAACTAGTTAGATTCACATTCATTCGAAACACATGATTTAGCTTCAAATCAATGCGAAGAAGAAGGTTTAGCTTCAAATCCAAGTCAAACAAATGATTTTGCTTCAAATACTTGCGATATAAATGATTTAGATTCAACTGCATGCGAAACAAACAAGTTAGATTCAAATCCATGCAAAACACGAGATTTATATTCAAATCAATGCCGAGTAGAAGTTTTAGCTTCAAATCCATGCGAAACAAATGATTTAGCTTCAAATACTTGCGATATAAACGATATATCTTCAAATGCATGAGAAACAAACGAGTTAGCTTCACAGTCATTCGAAACACACGATTTAGCTTCAAATCAATGCGAAGTAGAAGGTTTAGCTTCAAATCCATGCGAAACAAATGATTTAGCTCCAAGTACTTGCGATATAAATGATTTAGCTTCAACTGGAAGCGAGACAAACGAGTTAGCTTCACATTCATGCGAAAACACATGATTTAGCTTCAAATCAATGCGAGGTAAAAGCTTTGGCTTCAAATCCATGCGAAACAAATGATTTACCTTCAAATACTTGCGATATAAATGATTTAGCTTCAACTGGAAGCGAGACAAACGAGTTAGCTTCACATTCATGCGAAAACACATGATCTATCTTCAAAGCAACGCGAAGTAGAAGGATTAGCTTCAAATCCGTGCGAAACAAATGATTTAGCTTCAAGAACTAGCGATATAAATGACTTAGCTGCAATTGGAAGCGAGACATGCGAGTTAGCTTCAAATCCATGCGAAACAAATGATTTAGCTCCAAGTACTTGCGATATAAATGATTTAGCTTCAACTGGAAGCGAGACAAACGAGTTAGCTTCACATTCATGCGAAAACACATGATTTAGCTTCAAATCAATGCGAGGTAAAAGCTTTGGCCTCAAATCCATGCGAAACAAATGATTTAGCTTCAAATACTTGCGATATAAATGACTTAGCTTCAACTGCATGCGAAACAATCGAGTTAGATTTTAAATCCGCGCGAAACACATGACAAAGCTTCAAATCAGTGCGAGGTAGAAGGTTTAGCTTCAAATCCATGCGAAACAAATGATTTAGCTTCAAATACTTGCGATATAAATTATTTAGATTCAACTGCATGCGAAACAAACGAGTTAGATTCAATTCCATGCGAAAAAAGAGAATTAGATTTAAATCAATGCGGAGTAGAAGTTTTAGTTTCAAGCTCTTGCGAAACAAATGATTTAGTTTCAAATACTTGCGATTTAAACGATATAGCTTCAAATTCATGCGAAACAAACGAGTTAGCTTCACAGTCATTCGAAACACATGATTTAGCTTCAAATCAATGCGAAGTAGAAGGTTTATCTTCAAATCCACGCGAAACAAATGATTTTGCTTCAAATACTTGGGATATAAATGATTTAGATTCAACTGCATGCGAAACAAACAAGTTAGATTCAAATCCGTGCAAAACACGAGATTTGGAATTAAATCAATGCCGGGTAGAAGTTTTAGCTTCAAATCCTTGCCAAACAAATGATTTAGCTTCAAATACTTGCGATATAAACGATATAGCTTTAACTGGAAGCGGAACAAGCGAGTTAGCTTCTAATTCATGCGAAACGAATGATTTAGCTTCAAATACTTGCGATATAAACGATATAGCTACAAATGCGTGCGAAAAATCGAGTTAGATTCACATTCATTCGAAACACACGATTTAGCATCAAATCAATACGAAGTAGAAGATTGAGCTTCAAATCCATGCGAAACAAATGATTTAGCTTCAAATACTTGAGATATAAATGATTTAGCCTCAACTGGAAGCGAATCAATCGAGTTAGATTCAAATCCACGCGAAATACATGATTTATCTTCCAAGCAATGCGAAGTAGAAGGTTTAGCTTCAAATCGATGAGAAACAAATGATTTAGCTTCAAGTACTAGCGATATAAATGACTTAGCACCAACTGGAAGCGAGACATGCGAGTTAGCTTCAAATCCATGCGAAAGAAATGATTTAGCTTCAAGTACTTGCGATATAAACGAAATAACTTCAAATGCATGCGAAACAAACGAGTTGGCTTCACATTCATTCGAAACACATGATTTAGCATCAAATCAATGCGAAGTAGAAGAATTAGCTTCAAATCCAAGCGAAACAAATGGTTTTGCTTCAAATACTTGCGATATAAACGATATAGCTTCAAATTCATGCGAAACAAACGAGTTAGCTTCACAGTCATTCGAAACACATGATTTAGCTTCAAATCAATGCGAAGTAGAAGATTTCGCTTCAAATCCATGTGAAACAAATGATTTAGCTTCAAATACTTGCGATATAAATGACTTAGCTTCAACTGCATGCGAAACAATCGAGTTAGATTTTAAATCCACGCGAAACACATGACAAAGCTTCAAATCAGTGCGAGGTAGAAGGTTTAGCTCCAAATCCATGCGAAGCAAATGATTTAGCTTCAAATACTAGCGATATAAATGATTTAGCTTCAACTGGAAGCGAAACAATCGAGTTAGATTCAAATCCACGCGAAACACATGATTTATCTTCCAAGCAATGCGAAGTAGAAGGTTTAGCTTCAAATCCATGCGAAACAAATGATTTACTTTCAAATACTTGCGATATAAATGGTTTAGCTCCAACTGGAAGCGAGACATGCGAGTTAGCTTCAAATCCATGCGAAACAAATGATTTAGCTTCAAGTACTTGCGATATAAATGATTTAGCTTCAACTGGAAGCGAGACAAACGAGTTAGCTTCACATTCATGCGAAAACACATGATTTAGCTACAAATCAATGCGAAGTAGAAGATTTAGCTTCAAATCCAAGCTAAACAAATGATTTTGCTTCAAATACTTGCGATATAAATTATTTAGATTCAACTGCATGCGAAACAAACAAGTTAGATTCAAATCCATGCGAAAAAAGAGATTTAGATTTAAATCAATGCGGAGTAGAAGTTTTAGTTTCAAACTCTTGCGAAACAAATGTTTTAGTTTCAAATACTTGCGATATAAACGATATAGCTTCAAATTCATGCGAAACAAACGAGTTAGCTTCACAGTCATTCGAAACACATGATTTAGCTTCAAATCAATGCGAAGTAGAAGGTTTATCTTCAAATCCACGCGAAACAAATGATTAACCTTCAAATACTTGGGATATAAATGATTCAGATTCAACTGCATGCGAAACAAACAAGTTAGATTCAAATCCGTGCAAAACGCGAGATTTGGAATTAAATCAATGCCGAGTAGAAGTTCTGGCTTCAAATCCTTGCGAAACAAATGATTTAGCTTCAAATACTAGCGATATAAACGATATAGCTTTAACTGGAAACGAATCAATCGAGTTAGCTTCAAATCCACGCGAAACACATGATTTATCTTCCATGCATTGCGAAGTAGATGGTTTAGCTTCAAATCCATGCGAAACGAATGATTTAGCTTCAAATACTTGTGATATAAATGACTTAGCTTCAACTGCATGCGAAACAATCGAGTTAGATTTTAAATCCACGCGAAACACATGACAAAGCTTCAAATCAGTGCGAGGTAGAAGGTTCAGCTTCAAATCCATGCGAAACAAATGATTTAGCTTCAAATACTAGCGATATAAATGATTTAGGTTCAACTGGAAGCGAAACAATCGAGTTAGATTCAAATCCACGCGAAACACATGATTTATCTTCCAAGCAATGCGAAGTAGAAGGTTTAGCTTCAAATCCATGCGAAACAAATGATTTACTTTCAAATACTTGCGATATAAACGATTTAGCTCCAACTGGAAGCGAGACATGCGAGTTAGTTTCAAATCCAGGCGAAACAAATGATTTTGCTTCAAATACTTGGGATATAAATGATTTAGATTCAACTGCATGCGAAACAAACAAGTTAGATTCAAATCCGTGCAAAACACGAGATTTGGAATTAAATCAATGCCGGGTAGAAGTTTTAGCTTCAAATCCTTGCCAAACAAATGATTTAGCTTCAAATACTTGCGATATAAACGATATAGCTTTAACTGGAAGCGGAACAAGCGAGTTAGCTTCTAATTCATGCGAAACGAATGATTTAGCTTCAAATACTTGCGATATAAACGATATAGCTTCAAATGCGTGCGAAAAATCGAGTTAGATTCACATTCATTCGAAACACACGATTTAGCATCAAATCAATACGAAGTAGAAGATTGAGCTTCAAATCCATGCGAAACAAATGATTTAGCTTCAAATACTTGAGATATAAATGATTTAGCTTCAACTGGAAGCGAATCAATCGAGTTAGATTCAAATCCACGCGAAATACATGATTTATCTTCCAAGCAATGCGAAGTAGAAGGTTTAGCTTCAAATCGATGAGAAACAAATGATTTAGCTTCAAGTACTAGCGATATAAATGACTTAGCACCAACTGGAAGCGAGACATGCGAGTTAGCTTCAAATCCATGCGAAACAAATGATTTAGCTTCAAGTACTTGCGATATAAAAGAAATAACTTCAAATGCATGCGAAACAAACGAGTTGGCTTCACATTCATTCGAAACACATGATTTAGCATCAAATCAATGCGAAGTAGAAGAATTAGCTTCAAATCCAAGCGAAACAAATGGTTTTGCTTCAAATACTTGCGATATAAACGATATAGCTTCAAATTCATGCGAAACAAACGAGTTGGCTTCACAGTCATTCGAAACACATGATTTAGCTTCAAATCAATGCGAAGTAGAAGATTTCGCTTCAAATCCATGTGAATCAAATGATTTAGCTTCTAATACTTGCGATATAAATGACTTAGCTTCAACTGCATGCGAAACAATCGAGTTAGATTTTAAATCCACGCGAAACACATGACAAAGCTTCAAATCAGTGCGAGGTAGAAGGTTTATCTTCAAATCCATGCGAAACAAATGATTTAGCTTCAAATACTAGCGATATAAATGATTTAGCTTCAACTGGAAGCGAAACAATCGAGTTAGATTCAAATCCACGCGAAACACATGATTTATCTTCCAAGCAATGCGAAGTAGAAGGTTTAGCTTCAAATCCATGCGAAACAAATGATTTACTTTCAAATACTTGCGATATAAATGATTTAGCTCCAACTGGAAGCGAGACATGCGAGTTAGCTTCAAATCCATGCGAAACAAATGATTTAGCTTCAAGTACTTGCGATATAAATGATTTAGCTTCAACTGGAAGCGAGACAAACGAGTTAGCTTCACATTCATGCGAAAACACATGATTTAGCTACAAATCAAAGCGAAGTAGAAGATTTAGCTTCAAATCCAAGCTAAACAAATGATTTTGCTTCAAATACTTGCGATATAAATTATTTAGATTCAACTGCATGCGAAACAAACAAGTTAGATTCAAATCCATGCGAAAAAAGAGATTTAGATTTAAATCAATGCGGAGTAGAAGTTTTAGTTTCAAACTCTTGCGAAACAATTGTTTTAGTTTCAAATACTTGCGATATAAACGATATAGCTTCAAATTCATGCGAAACAAACGAGTTAGCTTCACAGTCATTCGAAACACATGATTTAGCTTCAAATCAATGCGAAGTAGAAGGTTTATCTTCAAATCCACGCGAAACAAATGATTAACCTTCAAATACTTGGGATATAAATGATTCAGATTCAACTGCATGCGAAACAAACAAGTTAGATTCAAATCCGTGCAAAACACGAGATTTGGAATTAAATCAATGCCGAGTAGAAGTTCTGGCTTCAAATCCTTGCGAAACAAATGATTTAGCTTCAAATACTAGCGATATAAACGATATAGCTTTAACTGGAAACGAATCAATCGAGTTAGCTTCAAATCCACGCGAAACACATGATTTATCTTCCATGCATTGCGAAGTAGAAGGTTTAGCTTCAAATCCATGCGAAACGAATGATTTAGCTTCAAATACTTGCGATATAAATGACTTAGCTTCAACTGCATGCGAAACAATCGAGTTAGATTTTAAATCCACGCGAAACACATGACAAAGCTTCAAATCAGTGCGAGGTAGAAGGTTCAGCTTCAAATCCATGCGAAACAAATGATTTAGCTTCAAATACTAGCGATATAAATGATTTAGGTTCAACTGGAAGCGAAACAATCGAGTTAGATTCAAATCCACGCGAAACACATGATTTATCTTCCAAGCAATGCGAAGTAGAAGGTTTAGCTTCAAATCCATGCGAAACAAATGATTTACTTTCAAATACTTGCGATATAAATGATTTAGCTCCAACTGGAAGCGAGACATGCGAGTTAGCTTCTAATCCAGGCGAAACAAATGATTTAGCTTCAAGTACTTGCGATATAAACGATATAACTTCAAATGCATGCGAAACAAACGAGTTGGCTTCACATTCATTCCAAACACATGATTTAGCATCAAATCAATGCGAAGTAGAAGAATTAGCTTCAAATCCAAGCGAAACAAATGGTTTTGCTTCAAATACTTGCGATATAAACGATTTAGATTCAACTGCATGCGAAACAAACAAGTTAGATTCAAATCAATGCGAGAAAAGAGATTTAGATTTAAATCAATGCGGAGTAGAAGTTTTAGTTTCAAATCCTTGCGAAACAAATGATTTGCCTTCAAATACTTGCGATATAAACGATATAGATTCAAATGCATGCGAAACAAACGAGTTAGCTTCACAGTCATTCGAAACACATGATTTATCTTCAAACCAATGCGAAGTAGAAGGTTTAGCTTCAAATCCATGCGAAACAAATGATTTAGTTTCAAATACTAGCGATATAAATGATTTAGCACCAACTGGAAGCGAAACATGCGAGTTAGCTTCAAATCCATGCGAAACAAATGATTTGGCTTCAAGTACTTGAGATATAAATGATTTAGCCTCAACTGGAAGCGAATCAATCGAGTTAGATTCAAATCCATGCGAAATACATGATTTATCTTCCAAGCAATGCGAAGTAGAAGGTTTAGCTTCAAATCGATGAGAAACAAATGATTTAGCTTCAAGTACTAGCGATATAAATGACTTAGCACCAACTGGAAGCGAGACATGCGAGTTAGCTTCAAATCCATGCGAAACAAATGATTTAGCTTCAAGTACTTGCGATATAAACGAAATAACTTCAAATGCATGCGAAACAAACGAGTTGGCTTCACATTCATTCGAAACACATGATTTAGCATCAAATCAATGCGAAGTAGAAGAATTAGCTTCAAATCCAAGCGAAACAAATGGTTTTGCTTCAAATACTTGCGATATAAACGATATAGCTTCAAATTCATGCGAAACAAACGAGTTAGCTTCACAGTCATTCGAAACACATGATTTAGCTTCAAATCAATGCGAAGTAGAAGATTTCGCTTCAAATCCATGTGAAACAAATGATTTAGCTTCAAATACTTGCGATATAAATGACTTAGCTTCAACTGCATGCGAAACAATCGAGTTAGATTTTAAATCCACGCGAAACACATGACAAAGCTTCAAATCAGTGCGAGGTAGAAGGTTTAGCTTCAAATCCATGCGAAGCAAATGATTTAGCTTCAAATACTAGCGATATAAATGATTTAGCTTCAACTGGAAGCGAAACAATCGAGTTAGATTCAAATCCACGCGAAACACATGATTTATCTTCCAAGCAATGCGAAGTAGAAGGTTTAGCTTCAAATCCATGCGAAACAAATGATTTACTTTCAAATACTTGCGATATAAATGATTTAGCTCCAACTGGAAGCGAGACATGCGAGTTAGCTTCAAATCCATGCGAAACAAATGATTTAGCTTCAAGTACTTGCGATATAAATGATTTAGCTTCAACTGGAAGCGAGACAAACGAGTTAGCTTCACATTCATGCGAAAACACATGATTTAGCTACAAATCAATGCGAAGTAGAAGATTTAGCTTCAAATCCAAGCTAAACAAATGATTTTGCTTCAAATACTTGCGATATAAATTATTTAGATTCAACTGCATGCGAAACAAACAAGTTAGATTCAAATCCATGCGAAAAAAGAGATTTAGATTTAAATCAATGCGGAGTAGAAGTTTTAGTTTCAAACTCTTGCGAAACAAATGTTTTAGTTTCAAATACTTGCGATATAAACGATATAGCTTCAAATTCATGCGAAACAAACGAGTTAGCTTCACAGTCATTCGAAACACATGATTTAGCTTCAAATCAATGCGAAGTAGAAGGTTTATCTTCAAATCCACGCGAAACAAATGATTAACCTTCAAATACTTGGGATATAAATGATTCAGATTCAACTGCATGCGAAACAAACAAGTTAGATTCAAATCCGTGCAAAACGCGAGATTTGGAATTAAATCAATGCCGAGTAGAAGTTCTGGCTTCAAATCCTTGCGAAACAAATGATTTAGCTTCAAATACTAGCGATATAAACGATATAGCTTTAACTGGAAACGAATCAATCGAGTTAGCTTCAAATCCACGCGAAACACATGATTTATCTTCCATGCATTGCGAAGTAGATGGTTTAGCTTCAAATCCATGCGAAACGAATGATTTAGCTTCAAATACTTGTGATATAAATGACTTAGCTTCAACTGCATGTGAAACAATCGAGTTAGATTTTAAATCCACGCGAAACACATGACAAAGCTTCAAATCAGTGCGAGGTAGAAGGTTCAGCTTCAAATCCATGCGAAACAAATGATTTAGCTTCAAATACTAGCGATATAAATGATTTAGGTTCAACTGGAAGCGAAACAATCGAGTTAGATTCAAATCCACGCGAAACACATGATTTATCTTCCAAGCAATGCGAAGTAGAAGGTTTAGCTTCAAATCCATGCGAAACAAATGATTTACTTTCAAATACTTGCGATATAAACGATTTAGCTCCAACTGGAAGCGAGACATGCGAGTTAGCTTCAAATCCAGGCGAAACAAATGATTTTGCTTCAAATACTTGGGATATAAATGATTTAGATTCAACTGCATGCGAAACAAACAAGTTAGATTCAAATCCGTGCAAAACACGAGATTTGGAATTAAATCAATGCCGGGTAGAAGTTTTAGCTTCAAATCCTTGCCAAACAAATGATTTAGCTTCAAATACTTGCGATATAAACGATATAGCTTTAACTGGAAGCGGAACAAGCGAGTTAGCTTCTAATTCATGCGAAACGAATGATTTAGCTTCAAATACTTGCGATATAAACGATATAGCTTCAAATGCGTGCGAAAAATCGAGTTAGATTCACATTCATTCGAAACACACGATTTAGCATCAAATCAATACGAAGTAGAAGATTGAGCTTCAAATCCATGCGAAACAAATGATTTAGCTTCAAATACTTGAGATATAAATGATTTAGCTTCAACTGGAAGCGAATCAATCGAGTTAGATTCAAATCCACGCGAAATACATGATTTATCTTCCAAGCAATGCGAAGTAGAAGGTTTAGCTTCAAATCGATGAGAAACAAATGATTTAGCTTCAAGTACTAGCGATATAAATGACTTAGCACCAACTGGAAGCGAGACATGCGAGTTAGCTTCAAATCCATGCGAAACAAATGATTTAGCTTCAAGTACTTGCGATATAAACGAAATAACTTCAAATGCATGCGAAACAAACGAGTTGGCTTCACATTCATTCGAAACACATGATTTAGCATCAAATCAATGCGAAGTAGAAGAATTAGCTTCAAATCCAAGCGAAACAAATGGTTTTGCTTCAAATACTTGCGATATAAACGATATAGCTTCAAATTCATGCGAAACAAACGAGTTAGCTTCACAGTCATTCGAAACACATGATTTAGCTTCAAATCAATGCGAAGTAGAAGATTTCGCTTCAAATCCATGTGAATCAAATGATTTAGCTTCTAATACTTGCGATATAAATGACTTAGCTTCAACTGCATGCGAAACAATCGAGTTAGATTTTAAATCCACGCGAAACACATGACAAAGCTTCAAATCAGTGCGAGGTAGAAGGTTTAGCTTCAAATCCATGCGAAACAAATGATTTAGCTTCAAATACTAGCGATATAAATGATTTAGCTTCAACTGGAAGCGAAACAATCGAGTTAGATTCAAATCCACGCGAAACACATGATTTATCTTCCAAGCAATGCGAAGTAGAAGGTTTAGCTTCAAATCCATGCGAAACAAATGATTTACTTTCAAATACTTGCGATATAAATGATTTAGCTCCAACTGGAAGCGAGACATGCGAGTTAGCTTCAAATCCATGCGAAACAAATGATTTAGCTTCAAGTACTTGCGATATAAATGATTTAGCTTCAACTGGAAGCGAGACAAACGAGTTAGCTTCACATTCATGCGAAAACACATGATTTAGCTACAAATCAAAGCGAAGTAGAAGATTTAGCTTCAAATCCAAGCTAAACAAATGATTTTGCTTCAAATACTTGCGATATAAATTATTTAGATTCAACTGCATGCGAAACAAACAAGTTAGATTCAAATCCATGCGAAAAAAAAGATTTAGATTTAAATCAATGCGGAGTAGAAGTTTTAGTTTCAAACTCTTGCGAAACAAATGTTTTAGTTTCAAATACTTGCGATATAAACGATATAGCTTCAAATTCATGCGAAACAAACGAGTTAGCTTCACAGTCATTCGAAACACATGATTTAGCTTCAAATCAATGCGAAGTAGAAGGTTTATCTTCAAATCCACGCGAAACAAATGATTAACCTTCAAATACTTGGGATATAAATGATTCAGATTCAACTGCATGCGAAACAAACAAGTTAGATTCAAATCCGTGCAAAACACGAGATTTGGAATTAAATCAATGCCGAGTAGAAGTTCTGGCTTCAAATCCTTGCGAAACAAATGATTTAGCTTCAAATACTAGCGATATAAACGATATAGCTTTAACTGGAAACGAATCAATCGAGTTAGCTTCAAATCCACGCGAAACACATGATTTATCTTCCATGCATTGCGAAGTAGAAGGTTTAGCTTCAAATCCATGCGAAACGAATGATTTAGCTTCAAATACTTGCGATATAAATGACTTAGCTTCAACTGCATGCGAAACAATCGAGTTAGATTTTAAATCCACGCGAAACACATGACAAAGCTTCAAATCAGTGCGAGGTAGAAG
Organism: Megalopta genalis; assembly: GCF_051020955.1. NCBI lineage: Eukaryota > Metazoa > Arthropoda > Insecta > Hymenoptera > Halictidae > Megalopta > Megalopta genalis. The sequence continues at coordinate 339,291 of NW_027476221.1, read as the reverse complement.
GTTCAGCTTCAAATCCATGCGAAACAAATGATTTAGCTTCAAATACTAGCGATATAAATGATTTAGGTTCAACTGGAAGCGAAACAATCGAGTTAGATTCAAATCCACGCGAAACACATGATTTATCTTCCAAGCAATGCGAAGTAGAAGGTTTAGCTTCAAATCCATGCGAAACAAATGATTTACTTTCAAATACTTGCGATATAAATGATTTAGCTCCAACTGGAAGCGAGACATGCGAGTTAGCTTCAAATCCAGGCGAAACAAATGATTTAGCTTCAAGTACTTGCGATATAAACGATATAACTTCAAATGCATGCGAAACAAACGAGTTGGCTTCACATTCATTCCAAACACATGATTTAGCATCAAATCAATGCGAAGTAGAAGAATTAGCTTCAAATCCAAGCGAAACAAATGGTTTTGCTTCAAATACTTGCGATATAAATGATTTAGATTCAACTGCATGCGAAACAAACAAGTTAGATTCAAATCAATGCGAGAAAAGAGATTTAGATTTAAATCAATGCGGAGTAGAAGTTTTAGTTTCAAATCCTTGCGAAACAAATGATTTGCCTTCAAATACTTGCGATATAAACGATATAGATTCAAATGCATGCGAAACAAACGAGTTAGCTTCACAGTCATTCGAAACACATGATTTATCTTCAAACCAATGCGAAGTAGAAGGTTTAGCTTCAAATCCATGCGAAACAAATGATTTAGTTTCAAATACTAGCGATATAAAAGATTTAGCACCAACTGGAAGCGAAACATGCGAGTTAGCTTCAAATCCATGCGAAACAAATGATTTGGCTTCAAGTACTTGCGATATAAACGATATAGCTTCAAATGCATGCGAAAGAAACGAGTTAGCTTCACATTCATTCGAAACACATGATTTAGATACAAATCAATGCGAAATAGAAGGTTTAGCTTCAAATCCAAGACAAACAAATGATTTTGCTTCAAATACTTGCGATATAAATGATTTAGATTCAACTGCATGCGAAACAAACAACTTAGATACACATTCATTCGAAACACATGATTTATATTCAAATCAATGCCGAGTAGAAGTTTTAGCTTCAAATAAATGCGAAACAAACGAGTTAGCTTCACAGTCATTCGAAACACATGATTTAGCTTCAAATCAATGCGAAGTAGAAGGTTTAGCTTCAAATCCAAGCGAAAGAAACTAGTTAGATTCACATTCATTCGAAACACATGATTTAGCTTCAAATCAATGCGAAGAAGAAGGTTTAGCTTCAAATCCAAGACAAACAAATGATTTTGCTTCAAATACTTGCGATATAAATGATTTAGATTCAACTGCATGCGAAACAAACAAGTTAGATTCAAATCCATGGAAAACACGAGATTTATATTCAAATCAATGCCGAGTAGAAGTTTTAGCTTCAAATCCATGCGAAACAAATGATTTAGCTTCAAATACTTGCGATATGAACGTTACAGCTTCAAATGCATGCGAAACAAACGAGTTAGCTTCACAGTCATTCGAAACACATGATTTATATTCAAACCAATGCGAAGTAGAAGGTTTAACTTCAAATCCATGCAAAACAAATGATTTACCTTCAAATACTAGCGATATAAATGATTTAGCTTCAAGTGGAAGCGAAACAAGCGAGTTAGCTTCTAATCCACACGAAAAAAAGATTTAGCTTCAAGTACTTGCGATATAAATGATTTAGCTTCAACTGGAAGCGAGACAAACGAGTTAGCTTCACATTCATGCGAAAACACATGATCTATCTTCAAAGCAACGCGAAGTAGAAGGATTAGCTTCAAATCCATGCGAAACAAATGATTTAGCTTCAAGAACTAGCGATATAAATGACTTAGCTCCAATTGGAAGCGAGACATGCGAGTTAGCTTCAAATCCATGCGAAACAAATGATTTAGCTCCAAGTACTTGCGATATAAATGATTTAGCTTCAACTGGAAGCGAGACAAACGAGTTAGCTTCACATTCATGCGAAAACACATGATTTAGCTTCAAATCAATGCGAGGTAAAAGCTTTGGCCACAAATTCATGCGAAACAAATGATTTAGCTTCAAATACTTGCGATATAAATGATTTAGACTCAACTGCATGCGAAACAAACAACTTAGATTCAAATCCATGCGAAAAAAGAGAATTAGATTTAAATCAATGCGGAGTAGAAGTTTTAGTTTCAAACTCTTGCGAAACAAATGATTTAGTTTCAAATACTTGCGATATAAACGATATAGCTTCAAATTCATGCGAAACAAACGAGTTAGCTTCACAGTCATTCGAAACACATGATTTAGCTTCAAATCAATGCGAAGTAGAAGGTTTATCTTCAAATCCACGCGAAACAAATGATTTTGCTTCAAATACTTGGGATATAAATGATTTAGATTCAACTGCATGCGAAACAAACAAGTTAGATTCAAATCCGTGCAAAACACGAGATTTGGAATTAAATCAATGCCGAGTAGAAGTTTTAGCTTCAAATCCTTGCGAAACAAATGATTTACCTTCAAATACTTGCGATATAAACGATATAGCTTTAACTGGAAGCGGAACAAGCGAGTTAGCTTCTAATTCATGCGAAACGAATGATTTAGCTTCAAATACTTGCGATATAAACGATATAGCTTCAAATGCGTGCGAAAAAACGAGTTAGATTCACATTCATTCGAAACACACGATTTAGCTTCAAATCAATACGAAGTAGAAGATTGAGCTTCAAATCCATGCGAAACAAATGATTTAGCTTCAAATACTTGAGATATAAATGATTTAGCTTCAACTGGAAGCGAATCAATCGAGTTAGATTCAAATCCACGCGAAATACATGATTTATCTTCCAAGCAATGCGAAGTAGAAGGTTTAGCTTCAAATCGATGAGAAACAAATGATTTAGCTTCAAGTACTAGCGATATAAATGACTTAGCACCAACTGGAAGCGAGACATGCGAGTTAGCATCAAATCCATGCGAAACAAATGATTTAGCTTCAAGTACTTGCGATATAAACGAAATAACTTCAAATGCATGCGAAACAAACGAGTTGGCTTCACATTCATTCGAAACACATGATTTAGCATCAAATCAATGCGAAGTAGAAGAATTAGCTTCAAATGCAAGCGAAACAAATGGTTTTGCTTCAAATACTTGCGATATAAATGATATAGCTTCAAATTCATGCGAAACAAACGAGTTAGCTTCACAGTCATTCGAAACACATGATTTAGCTTCAAATCAATGCGAAGTAGAAGATTTCGCTTCAAATCCATGTGAAACAAATGATTTAGCTTCAAATACTTGCGATATAAATGACTTAGCTTCAACTGCATGCGAAACAATCGAGTTAGATTTTAAATCCACGCGAAACACATGACAAAGCTTCAAATCAGTGCGAGGTAGAAGGTTTAGCTTCAAATCCATGCGAAACAAATGATTTAGCTTCAAATACTAGCGATATAAATGATTTAGCTTCAACTGGAAGCGAAACAATCGAGTTAGATTCAAATCCACGCGAAACACATGATTTATCTTCCAAGCAATGCGAAGTAGAAGGTTTAGCTTCAAATCCATGCGAAACAAATGATTTACTTTCAAATACTTGCGATATAAATGATTTAGCTCCAACTGGAAGCGAGACATGCGAGTTAGCTTCAAATTCATGCGAAACAAATGATTTAGCTTCAAGTACTTGCGATATAAATGATTTAGCTTCAACTGGAAGCGAGACAAACGAGTTAGCTTCACATTCATGCGAAAACACATGATTTAGCTACAAATCAATGCGACGTAAAAGCTTTGGCTTCAAATCCATGCGAAACAAATGATTTAGCTTCAAATACTTGCGATATAAATGGTTTAGATTCAACTGCATGCGAAACAAACAACTTAGATTCACAATCATTCGAAACACATGATTTAGCTTCAAATCAATGCGAAGTAGAAGGTTTAGCTTCAAATACTTGCGATATAAATGATTTAGATTCAACTGCATGCGAAAAAAACAAGTTAGCATCAAATTCATGCGAGAAAAGAGATTTAGATTTAAATCAATGCGGAGTAGAAGTTTTAGCTTCAAATCCTTGCGAAACAAATGATTTGCCTTCAAATACTTGCGATATAAACGATATAGATTCAAATGCATGCGAAACAAACGAGTTAGCTTCACAGTCATTCGAAACACATGATTTTGCTTCAAATCAATGCGAAGAAGAAGGTTTAGCTTCAAATCCAAGACAAACAAATGATTTTGCTTCAATTACTTGCGATATAAATGATTTAGATTCAACTGCATGCGAAACAAACAAGTTAGATTCAAATCCATGCAAAACACGAGATTTATATTCAAATCAATGCCGAGTAGAAGTTTTAGCTTCAAATCCATGCGAAACAAATGATTTAGCTTCAAATACTTGCGATATAAACGTTATAGCTTCAAATGCATGCGAAACAAACGAGTTAGCTTCACAGTCATTCGAAACACATGATTTATCTTCAAATCAATGCGAAGTAGAAGATTTAGCTTCACATCCATGTGAAAAATGATTTAGCTTCAAATACTTGCGATATAAATGATTTAGCTCCAACTGGAAGCGAGACATGCGAGTTAGCTTCAAATGCATGCGAAACAAATGATTTAGCTTCAAGTACTTGCGATATAAATGATTTAGCTTCAACTGGAAGCGAGACAAACGAGTTAGCTTCACATTCATGCGAAAACACATGATTTAGCTAAAAATCAATGCGACGTAAAAGCTTTGGCTTCAAATCCATGCGAAACAAATGATTTAGCTTCAAATACTTGCGATATAAATGGATTAGATTCAACTGCATGCGAAACAAACAACTTAGATTCACAATCATTCGAAACACATGATTTAGCTTCAAATCAATGCGAAGTAGAAGATTTAGCTTCAAATCCAAGCGAAACAAATGATTTTGCTTCAAATACTTGCGATTTATATGATTTAGATTCAACTGCATGCGAAACAAACAAGTTAGATTCAAATCCATGGAAAACACGAGATTTATATTCAAATCAATGCCGAGTAGAAGTTTTAGCTTCAAATCCATGCGAAACAAATGATTTAGCTTCAAATACTAGCGATATAAATGATTTAGCTTCAAGTGGAAGCGAAACAAGCGAGTTAGCTTCTAATCCACACGAAAAAAAGATTTAGCTTCAAGTACTTGCGATATAAATGATTTAGCTTCAACTGGAAGCGAGACAAACGAGTTAGCTTCACATTCATGCGAAAACACATGATCTATCTTCAAAGCAACGCGAAGTAGAAGGATTAGCTTCAAATCCATGCGAAACAAATGATTTAGCTTCAAGAACTAGCGATATAAATGACTTAGCTCCAATTGGAAGCGAGACATGCGAGTTAGCTTCAAATCCATGCGAAACAAATGATTTAGCTCCAAGTACTTGCGATATAAATGATTTAGCTTCAACTGGAAGCGAGACAAACGAGTTAGCTTCACATTCATGCGAAAACACATGATTTAGCTTCAAATCAATGCGAGGTAAAAGCTTTGGCCACAAATTCATGCGAAACAAATGATTTAGCTTCAAATACTTGCGATATAAATGATTTAGACTCAACTGCATGCGAAACAAACAACTTAGATTCAAATCCATGCGAAAAAAGAGAATTAGATTTAAATCAATGCGGAGTAGAAGTTTTAGTTTCAAACTCTTGCGAAACAAATGATTTAGTTTCAAATACTTGCGATATAAACGATATAGCTTCAAATTCATGCGAAACAAACGAGTTAGCTTCACAGTCATTCGAAACACATGATTTAGCTTCAAATCAATGCGAAGTAGAAGGTTTATCTTCAAATCCACGCGAAACAAATGATTTTGCTTCAAATACTTGGGATATAAATGATTTAGATTCAACTGCATGCGAAACAAACAAGTTAGATTCAAATCCGTGCAAAACACGAGATTTGGAATTAAATCAATGCCGAGTAGAAGTTTTAGCTTCAAATCCTTGCGAAACAAATGATTTACCTTCAAATACTTGCGATATAAACGATATAGCTTTAACTGGAAGCGGAACAAGCGAGTTAGCTTCTAATTCATGCGAAACGAATGATTTAGCTTCAAATACTTGCGATATAAACGATATAGCTTCAAATGCGTGCGAAAAAACGAGTTAGATTCACATTCATTCGAAACACACGATTTAGCTTCAAATCAATACGAAGTAGAAGATTGAGCTTCAAATCCATGCGAAACAAATGATTTAGCTTCAAATACTTGAGATATAAATGATTTAGCTTCAACTGGAAGCGAATCAATCGAGTTAGATTCAAATCCACGCGAAATACATGATTTATCTTCCAAGCAATGCGAAGTAGAAGGTTTAGCTTCAAATCGATGAGAAACAAATGATTTAGCTTCAAGTACTAGCGATATAAATGACTTAGCACCAACTGGAAGCGAGACATCCGAGTTAGCTTCAAATCCATGCGAAACAAATGATTTAGCTTCAAGTACTTGCGATATAAACGAAATAACTTCAAATGCATGCGAAACAAACGAGTTGGCTTCACATTCATTCGAAACACATGATTTAGCATCAAATCAATGCGAAGTAGAAGAATTAGCTTCAAATGCAAGCGAAACAAATGGTTTTGCTTCAAATACTTGCGATATAAATGATATAGCTTCAAATTCATGCGAAACAAACGAGTTAGCTTCACAGTCATTCGAAACACATGATTTAGCTTCAAATCAATGCGAAGTAGAAGATTTCGCTTCAAATCCATGTGAAACAAATGATTTAGCTTCAAATACTTGCGATATAAATGACTTAGCTTCAACTGCATGCGAAACAATCGAGTTAGATTTTAAATCCACGCGAAACACATGACAAAGCTTCAAATCAGTGCGAGGTAGAAGGTTTAGCTTCAAATCCATGCGAAACAAATGATTTAGCTTCAAATACTAGCGATATAAATGATTTAGCTTCAACTGGAAGCGAAACAATCGAGTTAGATTCAAATCCACGCGAAACACATGATTTATCTTCCAAGCAATGCGAAGTAGAAGGTTTAGCTTCAAATCCATGCGAAACAAATGATTTACTTTCAAATACTTGCGATATAAATGATTTAGCTCCAACTGGAAGCGAGACATGCGAGTTAGCTTCAAATTCATGCGAAACAAATGATTTAGCTTCAAGTACTTGCGATATAAATGATTTAGCTTCAACTGGAAGCGAGACAAACGAGTTAGCTTCACATTCATGCGAAAACACATGATTTAGCTACAAATCAATGCGACGTAAAAGCTTTGGCTTCAAATCCATGCGAAACAAATGATTTAGCTTCAAATACTTGCGATATAAATGGTTTAGATTCAACTGCATGCGAAACAAACAACTTAGATTCACAATCATTCGAAACACATGATTTAGCTTCAAATCAATGCGAAGTAGAAGGTTTAGCTTCAAATACTTGCGATATAAATGATTTAGATTCAACTGCATGCGAAAAAAACAAGTTAGCATCAAATTCATGCGAGAAAAGAGATTTAGATTTAAATCAATGCGGAGTAGAAGTTTTAGCTTCAAATCCTTGCGAAACAAATGATTTGCCTTCAAATACTTGCGATATAAACGATATAGATTCAAATGCATGCGAAACAAACGAGTTAGCTTCACAGTCATTCGAAACACATGATTTTGCTTCAAATCAATGCGAAGAAGAAGGTTTAGCTTCAAATCCAAGACAAACAAATGATTTTGCTTCAATTACTTGCGATATAAATGATTTAGATTCAACTGCATGCGAAACAAACAAGTTAGATTCAAATCCATGCAAAACACGAGATTTATATTCAAATCAATGCCGAGTAGAAGTTTTAGCTTCAAATCCATGCGAAACAAATGATTTAGCTTCAAATACTTGCGATATAAACGTTATAGCTTCAAATGCATGCGAAACAAACGAGTTAGCTTCACAGTCATTCGAAACACATGATTTATCTTCAAATCAATGCGAAGTAGAAGATTTAGCTTCACATCCATGTGAAAAATGATTTAGCTTCAAATACTTGCGATATAAATGATTTAGCTCCAACTGGAAGCGAGACATGCGAGTTAGCTTCAAATGCATGCGAAACAAATGATTTAGCTTCAAGTACTTGCGATATAAATGATTTAGCTTCAACTGGAAGCGAGACAAACGAGTTAGCTTCACATTCATGCGAAAACACATGATTTAGCTAAAAATCAATGCGACGTAAAAGCTTTGGCTTCAAATCCATGCGAAACAAATGATTTAGCTTCAAATACTTGCGATATAAATGGATTAGATTCAACTGCATGCGAAACAAACAACTTAGATTCACAATCATTCGAAACACATGATTTAGCTTCAAATCAATGCGAAGTAGAAGATTTAGCTTCAAATCCAAGCGAAACAAATGATTTTGCTTCAAATACTTGCGATTTATATGATTTAGATTCAACTGCATGCGAAACAAACAAGTTAGATTCAAATCCATGGAAAACACGAGATTTATATTCAAATCAATGCCGAGTAGAAGTTTTAGCTTCAAATCCATGCGAAACAAATGATTTAGCTTCAAATACTAGCGATATAAATGATTTAGCTTCAAGTGGAAGCGAAACAAGCGAGTTAGCTTCTAATCCACACGAAAAAAAGATTTAGCTTCAAGTACTTGCGATATAAATGATTTAGCTTCAACTGGAAGCGAGACAAACGAGTTAGCTTCACATTCATGCGAAAACACATGATCTATCTTCAAAGCAACGCGAAGTAGAAGGATTAGCTTCAAATCCATGCGAAACAAATGATTTAGCTTCAAGAACTAGCGATATAAATGACATAGCTCCAATTGGAAGCGAGACATGCGAGTTAGCTTCAAATCCATGCGAAACAAATGATTTAGCTCCAAGTACTTGCGATATAAATGATTTAGCTTCAACTGGAAGCGAGACAAACGAGTTAGCTTCACATTCATGCGAAAACACATGATTTAGCTTCAAATCAATGCGAGGTAAAAGCTTTGGCCTCAAATTCATGCGAAACAAATGATTTAGCTTCAAATACTTGCGATATAAATGATTTAGACTCAACTGCATGCGAAACAAACAACTTAGATTCAAATCCATGCGAAAAAAGAGAATTAGATTTAAATCAATGCGGAGTAGAAGTTTTAGTTTCAAACTCTTGCGAAACAAATGATTTAGTTTCAAATACTTGCGATATAAACGATATAGCTTCAAATTCATGCGAAACAAACGAGTTAGCTTCACAGTCATTCGAAACACATGATTTAGCTTCAAATCAATGCGAAGTAGAAGGTTTATCTTCAAATCCACGCGAAACAAATGATTTTGCTTCAAATACTTGGGATATAAATGATTTAGATTCAACTGCATGCGAAACAAACAAGTTAGATTCAAATCCGTGCAAAACACGAGATTTGGAATTGAATCAATGCCGAGTAGAAGTTTTAGCTTCAAATCCTTGCGAAACAAATGATTTACCTTCAAATACTTGCGATATAAACGATATAGCTTTAACTGGAAGCGGAACAAGCGAGTTAGCTTCTAATTCATGCGAAACGAATGATTTAGCTTCAAATACTTGCGATATAAACGATATAGCTTCAAATGCGTGCGAAAAAACGAGTTAGATTCACATTCATTCGAAACACACGATTTAGCTTCAAATCAATACGAAGTAGAAGATTGAGCTTCAAATCCATGCGAAACAAATGATTTAGCTTCAAATACTTGAGATATAAATGATTTAGCTTCAACTGGAAGCGAATCAATCGAGTTAGATTCAAATCCACGCGAAATACATGATTTATCTTCCAAGCAATGCGAAGTAGAAGGTTTAGCTTCAAATCGATGAGAAACAAATGATTTAGCTTCAAGTACTAGCGATATAAATGACTTAGCACCAACTGGAAGCTAGACATGCGAGTTAGCTTCAAATCCATGCGAAACAAATGATTTAGCTTCAAGTACTTGCGATATAAACGAAATAACTTCAAATGCATGCGAAACAAACGAGTTGGCTTCACATTCATTCGAAACACATGATTTAGCATCAAATCAATGCGAAGTAGAAGAATTAGCTTCAAATGCAAGCGAAACAAATGGTTTTGCTTCAAATACTTGCGATATAAATGATATAGCTTCAAATTCATGCGAAACAAACGAGTTAGCTTCACAGTCATTCGAAACACATGATTTAGCTTCAAATCAATGCGAAGTAGAAGATTTCGCTTCAAATCCATGTGAAACAAATGATTTAGCTTCAAATACTTGCGATATAAATGACTTAGCTTCAACTGCATGCGAAACAATCGAGTTAGATTTTAAATCCACGCGAAACACATGACAAAGCTTCAAATCAGTGCGAGGTAGAAGGTTTAGCTTCAAATCCATGCGAAACAAATGATTTAGCTTCAAATACTAGCGATATAAATGATTTAGCTTCAACTGGAAGCGAAACAATCGAGTTAGATTCAAATCCACGCGAAACACATGATTTATCTTCCAAGCAATGCGAAGTAGAAGGTTTAGCTTCAAATCCATGCGAAACAAATGATTTACTTTCAAATACTTGCGATATAAATGATTTAGCTCCAACTGGAAGCGAGACATGCGAGTTAGCTTCAAATTCATGCGAAACAAATGATTTAGCTTCAAGTACTTGCGATATAAATGATTTAGCTTCAACTGGAAGCGAGACAAACGAGTTAGCTTCACATTCATGCGAAAACACATGATTTAGCTACAAATCAATGCGACGTAAAAGCTTTGGCTTCAAATCCATGCGAAACAAATGATTTAGCTTCAAATACTTGCGATATAAATGGTTTAGATTCAACTGCATGCGAAACAAACAACTTAGATTCACAATCATTCGAAACACATGATTTAGCTTCAAATCAATGCGAAGTAGAAGGTTTAGCTTCAAATACTTGCGATATAAATGATTTAGATTCAACTGCATGCGAAAAAAACAAGTTAGAATCAAATTCATGCGAGAAAAGAGATTTAGATTTAAATCAATGCGGAGTAGAAGTTTTAGCTTCAAATCCTTGCGAAACAAATGATTTGCCTTCAAATACTTGCGATATAAACGATATAGATTCAAATGCATGCGAAACAAACGAGTTAGCTTCACAGTCATTCGAAACACATGATTTTGCTTCAAATCAATGCGAAGAAGAAGGTTTAGCTTCAAATCCAAGACAAACAAATGATTTTGCTTCAATTACTTGCGATATAAATGATTTAGATTCAACTGCATGCGAAACAAACAAGTTAGATTCAAATCCATGCAAAACACGAGATTTATATTCAAATCAATGCCGAGTAGAAGTTTTAGCTTCAAATCCATGCGAAACAAATGATTTAGCTTCAAATACTTGCGATATAAACGTTATAGCTTCAAATGCATGCGAAACAAACGAGTTAGCTTCACAGTCATTCGAAACACATGATTTATCTTCAAATCAATGCGAAGTAGAGGATTTAGCTTCACATCCATGTGAAAAATGATTTAGCTTCAAATACTTGCGATATAAATGATTTAGCTCCAACTGGAAGCGAGACATGCGAGTTAGCTTCAAATCCATGCGAAACAAATGATTTAGCTTCAAGTACTTGCGATATAAATGATTTAGCTTCAACTGGAAGCGAGACAAACGAGTTAGCTTCACATTCATGCGAAAACACATGATTTAGCTACAAATCAATGCGACGTAAAAGCTTTGGCTTCAAATCCATGCGAAACAAATGATTTAGCTTCAAATACTTGCGATATAAATGGATTAGATTCAACTGCATGCGAAACAAACAACTTAGATTCACAATCATTCGAAACACATGATTTAGCTTCAAATCAATGCGAAGTAGAAGATTTAGCTTCAAATCCAAGCGAAACAAATGATTTTGCTTCAAATACTTGCGATTTATATGATTTAGATTCAACTGCATGCGAAAAAAACAAGTTAGATTCAAATCCATGCGAGAAAAGAGATTTAGATTTAAATCAATGCGGAGTAGAAGTTTTAGCTTCAAATCCTTGCGAAACAAATGATTTGCCTTCAAATACTTGCGATATAAACGATATAGATTCAAATGCATGCGAAACAAACGAGTTAGCTTCACAGTCATTCGAAACACATGATTTATATTCAAACCAATGCGAAGTAGAAGGTTTAACTTCAAATCCATGCAAAACAAATGATTTACCTTCAAATACTAGCGATATAAATGATTTAGCTTCAAGTGGAAGCGAAACAAGCGAGTTAGCTTCTAATCCACACGAAAAAAAGATTTAGCTTCAAGTACTTGCGATATAAATGATTTAGCTTCAACTGGAAGCGAGACAAACGAGTTAGCTTCACATTCATGCGAAAACACATGATCTATCTTCAAAGCAACGCGAAGTAGAAGGATTAGCTTCAAATCCATGCGAAACAAATGATTTAGCTTCAAGAACTAGCGATATAAATGACTTAGCTCCAATTGGAAGCGAGACATGCGAGTTAGCTTCAAATCCATGCGAAACAAATGATTTAGCTCCAAGTACTTGCGATATAAATGATTTAGCTTCAACTGGAAGCGAGACAAACGAGTTAGCTTCACATTCATGCGAAAACACATGATTTAGCTTCAAATCAATGCGAGGTAAAAGCTTTGGCCTCAAATTCATGCGAAACAAATGATTTAGCTTCAAATACTTGCGATATAAATGATTTAGACTCAACTGCATGCGAAACAAACAACTTAGATTCAAATCCATGCGAAAAAAGAGAATTAGATTTAAATCAATGCGGAGTAGAAGTTTTAGTTTCAAACTCTTGCGAAACAAATGATTTAGTTTCAAATACTTGCGATATAAACGATATAGCTTCAAATTCATGCGAAACAAACGAGTTAGCTTCACAGTCATTCGAAACACATGATTTAGCTTCAAATCAATGCGAAGTAGAAGGTTTATCTTCAAATCCACGCGAAACAAATGATTTTGCTTCAAATACTTGGGATATAAATGATTTAGATTCAACTGCATGCGAAACAAACAAGTTAGATTCAAATCCGTGCAAAACACGAGATTTGGAATTAAATCAATGCCGAGTAGAAGTTTTAGCTTCAAATCCTTGCGAAACAAATGATTTACCTTCAAATACTTGCGATATAAACGATATAGCTTTAACTGGAAGCGGAACAAGCGAGTTAGCTTCTAATTCATGCGAAACGAATGATTTAGCTTCAAATACTTGCGATATAAACGATATAGCTTCAAATGCGTGCGAAAAAACGAGTTAGATTCACATTCATTCGAAACACACGATTTAGCTTCAAATCAATACGAAGTAGAAGATTGAGCTTCAAATCCATGCGAAACAAATGATTTAGCTTCAAATACTTGAGATATAAATGATTTAGCTTCAACTGGAAGCGAATCAATCGAGTTAGATTCAAATCCACGCGAAATACATGATTTATCTTCCAAGCAATGCGAAGTAGAAGGTTTAGCTTCAAATCGATGAGAAACAAATGATTTAGCTTCAAGTACTAGCGATATAAATGACTTAGCACCAACTGGAAGCTAGACATGCGAGTTAGCTTCAAATCCATGCGAAACAAATGATTTAGCTTCAAGTACTTGCGATATAAACGAAATAACTTCAAATGCATGCGAAACAAACGAGTTGGCTTCACATTCATTCGAAACACATGATTTAGCATCAAATCAATGCGAAGTAGAAGAATTAGCTTCAAATGCAAGCGAAACAAATGGTTTTGCTTCAAATACTTGCGATATAAATGATATAGCTTCAAATTCATGCGAAACAAACGAGTTAGCTTCACAGTCATTCGAAACACATGATTTAGCTTCAAATCAATGCGAAGTAGAAGATTTCGCTTCAAATCCATGTGAAACAAATGATTTAGCTTCAAATACTTGCGATATAAATGACTTAGCTTCAACTGCATGCGAAACAATCGAGTTAGATTTTAAATCCACGCGAAACACATGACAAAGCTTCAAATCAGTGCGAGGTAGAAGGTTTAGCTTCAAATCCATGCGAAACAAATGATTTAGCTTCAAATACTAGCGATATAAATGATTTAGCTTCAACTGGAAGCGAAACAATCGAGTTAGATTCAAATCCACGCGAAACACATGATTTATCTTCCAAGCAATGCGAAGTAGAAGGTTTAGCTTCAAATCCATGCGAAACAAATGAGTTACTTTCAAATACTTGCGATATAAATGATTTAGCTCCAACTGGAAGCGAGACATGCGAGTTAGCTTCAAATTCATGCGAAACAAATGATTTAGCTTCAAGTACTTGCGATATAAATGATTTAGCTTCAACTGGAAGCGAGACAAACGAGTTAGCTTCACATTCATGCGAAAACACATGATTTAGCTACAAATCAATGCGACGTAAAAGCTTTGGCTTCAAATCCATGCGAAACAAATGATTTAGCTTCAAATACTTGCGATATAAATGGTTTAGATTCAACTGCATGCGAAACAAACAACTTAGATTCACAATCATTCGAAACACATGATTTAGCTTCAAATCAATGCGAAGTAGAAGGTTTAGCTTCAAATACTTGCGATATAAATGATTTAGATTCAACTGCATGCGAAAAAAACAAGTTAGAATCAAATTCATGCGAGAAAAGAGATTTAGATTTAAATCAATGCGGAGTAGAAGTTTTAGCTTCAAATCCTTGCGAAACAAATGATTTGCCTTCAAATACTTGCGATATAAACGATATAGATTCAAATGCATGCGAAACAAACGAGTTAGCTTCACAGTCATTCGAAACACATGATTTTGCTTCAAATCAATGCGAAGAAGAAGGTTTAGCTTCAAATCCAAGACAAACAAATGATTTTGCTTCAATTACTTGCGATATAAATGATTTAGATTCAACTGCATGCGAAACAAACAAGTTAGATTCAAATCCATGCAAAACACGAGATTTATATTCAAATCAATGCCGAGTAGAAGTTTTAGCTTCAAATCCATGCGAAACAAATGATTTAGCTTCAAATACTTGCGATATAAACGTTATAGCTTCAAATGCATGCGAAACAAACGAGTTAGCTTCACAGTCATTCGAAACACATGATTTATCTTCAAATCAATGCGAAGTAGAGGATTTAGCTTCACATCCATGTGAAAAATGATTTAGCTTCAAATACTTGCGATATAAATGATTTAGCTCCAACTGGAAGCGAGACATGCGAGTTAGCTTCAAATCCATGCGAAACAAATGATTTAGCTTCAAGTACTTGCGATATAAATGATTTAGCTTCAACTGGAAGCGAGACAAACGAGTTAGCTTCACATTCATGCGAAAACACATGATTTAGCTACAAATCAATGCGACGTAAAAGCTTTGGCTTCAAATCCATGCGAAACAAATGATTTAGCTTCAAATACTTGCGATATAAATGGATTAGATTCAACTGCATGCGAAACAAACAACTTAGATTCACAATCATTCGAAACACATGATTTAGCTTCAAATCAATGCGAAGTAGAAGATTTAGCTTCAAATCCAAGCGAAACAAATGATTTTGCTTCAAATACTTGCGATTTATATGATTTAGATTCAACTGCATGCGAAAAAAACAAGTTAGATTCAAATCCATGCGAGAAAAGAGATTTAGATTTAAATCAATGCGGAGTAGAAGTTTTAGCTTCAAATCCTTGCGAAACAAATGATTTGCCTTCAAATACTTGCGATATAAACGATATAGATTCAAATGCATGCGAAACAAACGAGTTAGCTTCACAGTCATTCGAAACACATGATTTATATTCAAACCAATGCGAAGTAGAAGGTTTAACTTCAAATCCATGCAAAACAAATGATTTACCTTCAAATACTAGCGATATAAATGATTTAGCTTCAAGTGGAAGCGAAACAAGCGAGTTAGCTTCTAATCCACACGAAAAAAAGATTTAGCTTCAAGTACTTGCGATATAAATGATTTAGCTTCAACTGGAAGCGAGACAAACGAGTTAGCTTCACATTCATGCGAAAACACATGATCTATCTTCAAAGCAACGCGAAGTAGAAGGATTAGCTTCAAATCCATGCGAAACAAATGATTTAGCTTCAAGAACTAGCGATATAAATGACTTAGCTCCAATTGGAAGCGAGACATGCGAGTTAGCTTCAAATCCATGCGAAACAAATGATTTAGCTCCAAGTACTTGCGATATAAATGATTTAGCTTCAACTGGAAGCGAGACAAACGAGTTAGCTTCACATTCATGCGAAAACACATGATTTAGCTTCAAATCAATGCGAGGTAAAAGCTTTGGCCTCAAATTCATGCGAAACAAATGATTTAGCTTCAAATACTTGCGATATAAATGATTTAGACTCAACTGCATGCGAAACAAACAACTTAGATTCAAATCCATGCGAAAAAAGAGAATTAGATTTAAATCAATGCGGAGTAGAAGTTTTAGTTTCAAACTCTTGCGAAACAAATGATTTAGTTTCAAATACTTGCGATATAAACGATATAGCTTCAAATTCATGCGAAACAAACGAGTTAGCTTCACAGTCATTCGAAACACATGATTTAGCTTCAAATCAATGCGAAGTAGAAGGTTTATCTTCAAATCCACGCGAAACAAATGATTTTGCTTCAAATACTTGGGATATAAATGATTTAGATTCAACTGCATGCGAAACAAACAAGTTAGATTCAAATCCGTGCAAAACACGAGATTTGGAATTAAATCAATGCCGAGTAGAAGTTTTAGCTTCAAATCCTTGCGAAACAAATGATTTACCTTCAAATACTTGCGATATAAACGATATAGCTTTAACTGGAAGCGGAACAAGCGAGTTAGCTTCTAATTCATGCGAAACGAATGATTTAGCTTCAAATACTTGCGATATAAACGATATAGCTTCAAATGCGTGCGAAAAAACGAGTTAGATTCACATTCATTCGAAACACACGATTTAGCTTCAAATCAATACGAAGTAGAAGATTGAGCTTCAAATCCATGCGAAACAAATGATTTAGCTTCAAATACTTGAGATATAAATGATTTAGCTTCAACTGGAAGCGAATCAATCGAGTTAGATTCAAATCCACGCGAAATACATGATTTATCTTCCAAGCAATGCGAAGTAGAAGGTTTAGCTTCAAATCGATGAGAAACAAATGATTTAGCTTCAAGTACTAGCGATATAAATGACTTAGCACCAACTGGAAGCGAGACATGCGAGTTAGCTTCAAATCCATGCGAAACAAATGATTTAGCTTCAAGTACTTGCGATATAAACGAAATAACTTCAAATGCATGCGAAACAAACGAGTTGGCTTCACATTCATTCGAAACACATGATTTAGCATCAAATCAATGCGAAGTAGAAGAATTAGCTTCAAATGCAAGCGAAACAAATGGTTTTGCTTCAAATACTTGCGATATAAATGATATAGCTTCAAATTCATGCGAAACAAACGAGTTAGCTTCACAGTCATTCGAAACACATGATTTAGCTTCAAATCAATGCGAAGTAGAAGATTTCGCATCAAATCCATGTGAAACAAATGATTTAGCTTCAAATACTTGCGATATAAATGACTTAGCTTCAACTGCATGCGAAACAATCGAGTTAGATTTTAAATCCACGCGAAACACATGACAAAGCTTCAAATCAGTGCGAGGTAGAAGGTTTAGCTTCAAATCCATGCGAAACAAATGATTTAGCTTCAAATACTAGCGATATAAATGATTTAGCTTCAACTGGAAGCGAAACAATCGAGTTAGATTCAAATCCACGCGAAACACATGATTTATCTTCCAAGCAATGCGAAGTAGAAGGTTTAGCTTCAAATCCATGCGAAACAAATGATTTACTTTCAAATACTTGCGATATAAATGATTTAGCTCCAACTGGAAGCGAGACATGCGAGTTAGCTTCAAATTCATGCGAAACAAATGATTTAGCTTCAAGTACTTGCGATATAAATGATTTAGCTTCAACTGGAAGCGAGACAAACGAGTTAGCTTCACATTCATGCGAAAACACATGATTTAGCTACAAATCAATGCGACGTAAAAGCTTTGGCTTCAAATCCATGCGAAACAAATGATTTAGCTTCAAATACTTGCGATATAAATGGTTTAGATTCAACTGCATGCGAAACAAACAACTTAGATTCACAATCATTCGAAACACATGATTTAGCTTCAAATCAATGCGAAGTAGAAGGTTTAGCTTCAAATACTTGCGATATAAATGATTTAGATTCAACTGCATGCGAAAAAAACAAGTTAGAATCAAATTCATGCGAGAAAAGAGATTTAGATTTAAATCAATGCGGAGTAGAAGTTTTAGCTTCAAATCCTTGCGAAACAAATGATTTGCCTTCAAATACTTGCGATATAAACGATATAGATTCAAATGCATGCGAAACAAACGAGTTAGCTTCACAGTCATTCGAAACACATGATTTTGCTTCAAATCAATGCGAAGAAGAAGGTTTAGCTTCAAAACCAAGACAAACAAATGATTTTGCTTCAATTACTTGCGATATAAATGATTTAGATTCAACTGCATGCGAAACAAACAAGTTAGATTCAAATCCATGCAAAACACGAGATTTATATTCAAATCAATGCCGAGTAGAAGTTTTAGCTTCAAATCCATGCGAAACAAATGATTTAGCTTCAAATACTTGCGATATAAACGTTATAGCTTCAAATGCATGCGAAACAAACGAGTTAGCTTCACAGTCATTCGAAACACATGATTTATCTTCAAATCAATGCGAAGTAGAAGATTTAGCTTCACATCCATGTGAAAAATGATTTAGCTTCAAATACTTGCGATATAAATGATTTAGCTCCAACTGGAAGCGAGACATGCGAGTTAGCTTCAAATCCATGCGAAACAAATGATTTAGCTTCAAGTACTTGCGATATAAATGATTTAGATTCAACTGGAAGCGAGACAAACGAGTTAGCTTCACATTCATGCGAAAACACATGATTTAGCTACAAATCAATGCGACGTAAAAGCTTTGGCTTCAAATCCATGCGAAACAAATGATTTAGCTTCAAATACTTGCGATATAAATGGATTAGATTCAACTGCATGCGAAACAAACAACTTAGATTCACAATCATTCGAAACACATGATTTAGCTTCAAATCAATGCGAAGTAGAAGATTTAGCTTCAAATCCAAGCGAAACAAATGATTTTGCTTCAAATACTTGCGATTTATATGATTTAGATTCAACTGCATGCGAAAAAAACAAGTTAGATTCAAATCCATGCGAGAAAAGAGATTTAGATTTAAATCAATGCGGAGTAGAAGTTTTAGCTTCAAATCCTTGCGAAACAAATGATTTGCCTTCAAATACTTGCGATATAAACGATATAGATTCAAATGCATGCGAAACAAACGAGTTAGCTTCACAGTCATTCGAAACACATGATTTATCTTCAAACCAATGCGAAGAAGAAGGTTTAGCTTCAAATCCATGCGAAACAAATGATTTAGTTTCAAACACTAGCGATATAAATGATTTAGCACCAACTGGAAGCGAAACATGCGAGTTAGCTTCAAATCCATGCGAAACAAATGATTTGGCTTCAAGTACTTGCGATATAAACGATATAGCTTCAAATGCATACGAAACAAACGAGGTAGCTTCACATTCATTCGAAACACATGATTTAGCATCAAATCAATGCGAAATATAAGGTTTTGCTTCAAATCCAAGACAAACAAATGATTTTGCTTCAAATACTTGCGATATAAATGATTTAGATTCAACTGCATGCGAAACAAATGATTTATTTTCAAATCAATGCGAAGTAGAAGGTTTAGCTTCAAATCCATGCGAAACAAATGATTTAGCTTCAAATACTTGCGATATAAATGTTTTAGCTATAACTGGAAGTGAAACATGCGAGTTAGCTTCAAATCCATGCGAAACAAATGATTTGGCTTCAAGTACTTGCGATATAAACGAAATAGCTTCAAATGCATGCGAAACAAACGAGTTAGCTTCACATTCATTCGAAACACATGATTTAGCTTCAAATCAATGCGAAATAGAAGGTTTAGCTTCAAATCCAAACGAAAGAAACTAGTTAGATTCACATTCATTCGAAACACATGATTTAGCTTCAAATCAATGCGAAGAAGAAGGTTTAGCTTCAAATCCAAGACAAACAAATGATTTTGCTTCAAATACTTGCGATTTATATGATTTAGATTCAACTGCATGCGAAAAAAACAAGTTAGATTCAAATCCATGCGAGAAAAGAGATTTAGATTTAAATCAATGCGGAGTAGAAGTATTAGCTTCAAATCCTTGCGAAACAAATGATTTGCCTTCAAATACTTGCGATATAAACGATATAGATTCAAATGCATGCGAAACAAACGAGTTAGCTTCACAGTCATTCGAAACACATGATTTATCTTCAAACCAATGCGAAGAAGAAGGTTTAGCTTCAAATCCATGCGAAACAAATGATTTAGTTTCAAACACTAGCGATATAAATGATTTAACACCAACTGGAAGCGAAACATGCGAGTTAGCTTCAAATCCATGCGAAACAAATGATTTGGCTTCAAGTACTTGCGATATAAACGATATAGCTTCAAATGCACGCGAAACAAACGAGTTAGCTTCACATTCATTCGAAACACATGATTTAGCTTCAAATCAATGCGAAATAGAAGGTTTTGCTTCAAATCCAAGACAAACAAATGATTTTGCTTCAAATACTTGCGATATAAATGATTTAGATTCAACTGCATGCGAAACAAACAAGTTAGATTCAAATCCATGCAAAACACGAGATTTATATTGAAATCAATGCCGAGTAGAAGTTTTAGCTTCAAATAAATGCGAAACAAACGAGTTAGCTTCACAGTCATTCGAAACACATGATTTAGCTTCAAATCAATGCGAAGTAGAAGGTTTAGCTTCAAATCCATGCGAAACAAATGATTTAGCTTCAAATAATTGCGATATAAACGATATATCTTCAAATGCATTAGAAACAAACGAGTAAACTTCACAGTCATTCGAAACACATGATTTAGCTTCAAATCTATGCGAAGTAGCAGGTTTAGCTTCAAATCCATGCGAAACAAATGATTTCGCTTCAAGTACTTGCGATATAAATGATTTAGCTTCAACTGGAAGCGAGACAAACGAGTTAGCTTCCCATTCACGCGAAAACACATGATTTATATTCAAAGCAACGCGAAGTAGAAGGATTAGCTTCAAATCCACGCGAAACAAATGGTTTAGCTTCAAGTACTAGCGATATAAATGACTTAGCACCAACTGGAAGCGAGACATGCGAGTTAGCTTCAAATCCATGCGAAACAAACGAGTTAGCTTCACATTAATTCGAAACACATGATTTAGCCTCAAATCAATGCGAGGTAGAAGATTTAGCTTCAAATCCATGCGACACAAATGATTTAGCTTCTAATACTTGCGATATAAAAGATATATCTTCAAATGCATGCGAAACAAACGAGTTAGCTTCACAGTCATTCGAAACACATGATTTAGCTTCAAATCAATGCGAAGTAGAAGGTTTAGCCTCAAATACATGCGAAACAAATGATTTACATTCAAATACTTGCGATATAAATGATTTAGGTTTAACTGGAAGCGAATTAAGCGAGTTAGCTTCAAATTCATGCGAAACAAACGAGTTAGCTTCACAGTCATTCGAAACACATGATTTAGCTTCAAATCAATGCGAAGTAGAAGGTTTAGCTTCAAATCCATGCGAAAGAAATGATTTACCTTCAAATACTTGCGATATAAATGATTTAGCTTTAACTGGAAGCGAAACAAGCGAGTTAGCTTCTAATCCATGCGAAACAAACGAGTTAGCTTCACATTAATTCGAAACACATGATTTAGCCTCAAATCAATGCGAGGTAGAAGATTTAGCTTCAAATCCATGCGAAACAAATGATTTTGCTTCAAATACTTGCGATATAAATGATTTAGCTTTAACTGGAAGCGAGACAAACGAGTTAGCTTCAAATCCATGCGAAAGAAATGATTTACCTTCAAATACTTGCGATATAAATGATTTAGCTTTAACTGGAAGCGAAACAAGCGAGTTAGCTTCTAATCCATGCGAAACAAACGAGTTAGCTTCATATTAATTCGAAACACATGATTTAGCCTCAAATCAATGCGAGGTAGAAGATTTAGCTTCAAATCCATGCGAAACAAATGATTTACCTTCAAATACTTGCGATATAAATGATTTAGCTTTAACTGGAAGCGAAACAAGCGAGTTAGCTTCTAATCCATGCGAAACAAACGAGTTAGCTTCACATTAATTCGAAACACATGATTTAGCCTCAAATCAATGCGAGGTGGAAGATTTAGCTTCAAATCCATGCGACACAAATGATTTAGCTTCTAATACTTGCGATATAAAAGATATATCTTCAAATGCATGCGAAACAAACGAGTTAGCTTCACAGTCATTCGAAACACATGATTTAGCTTCAAATCAATGCGAAGTAGAAGGTTTAGCCTCAAATACATGCGAAACAAATGATTTACATTCAAATACTTGCGATATAAATGATTTAGGTTTAACTGGAAGCGAATTAAGCGAGTTAGCTTCAAATTCATGCGAAACAAACGAGTTAGCTTCACAGTCATTCGAAACACATGATTTAGCTTCAAATCAATACGAAGTAGAAGGTTTAGCTTCAAATCCATGCGAAAGATATGATTTACCTTCAAATACTTGCGATATAAATGATTTAGCTTTAACTGGAAGCGAAACAAGCGAGTTAGCTTCTAATCCATGCGAAACAAACGAGTTAGCTTCACATTAATTCGAAACACATGATTTAGCCTCAAATCAATGCGAGGTAGAAGATTTAGCTTCAAATCCATGCGAAACAAATGATTTTGCTTCAAATACTTGCGATATAAATGATTTAGCTTTAACTGGAAGCGAGACAAACGAGTTAGCTTCACATTCATGCGAAAACACATGATTTATATTCAAAGCAACGCGAAGTAGAAGGATTAGCTTCAAATCCATGCGAAACAAATGGTTTAGCTTCAAGTACTAGCGATATAAATGACTTAGCTCCAACTGGAAGCGAGACATGCGAGTTAGCTTCAAATCCATGCGAAACAAATGATTTAGCTTCAAACACTTGCGATATAAATGATTTAGCTTTAACTGGAAGCGATACAAGCGAGTTAGCTTCACATTCATGCGAAACCACATGATTTAGCTTCCAATCAATGCGAGGTAAAAGCTTTGGCTTCAAATCCATGCGAAACAAATGATTTAGCTTCAAATACTTGCGATATAAATGATTTAGATGCAACTCCATGCGAAACAAACAAGTTAGATTCAAATCAATGCGAGAAAAGAGATTTAGATTTAAATCAATGCGGAGTAGAAGTTTTAGCATCAAATCCTTGCGAAACAAATGATTTGCCTTCAAATACTTGCGATATAAACGATATAGATTCACATGCATGCGAAACAAACGAGTTAGCTTCACAGTCATTCGAAACACATGATTTATCTTCAAACCAATGCGAAGTAGAAGGTTTAGCTTCAAATCCATGCGAAACAAATGATTTAATTTCAAATACTAGCGATATAAATGATTTAGCACCAACTGGAAGCGAAACATGCGAGTTAGCTTCAAATCCATGCGAAACAAATGATTTGGCTTCAAGTACATGCGATATAAACGATATAGATTCAAATGCATGCGAAACAAACGAGTTAGCTTCACATTCATTCGAAACACATGATTTAGCTTCAAATCAATGCGAAGTAGAAGGTTTAGCTTCAAATACATGCGAAACAAATGATTTACCTTCAAATACTTGCGATATAAATGATTTAGGTTTAACTGGAAGCGAATTAAGCGAGTTAGCTTCAAATTCATGCGAAACATACGAGTTAGCTTCACAGTCATTCGAAACACATGATTTAGCTTCAAATCAATGCGAAGTAGAAGGTTTAGCTTCAAATCCATGCGAAAGAAATGATTTACCTTCAAATACTTGCGATATAAATGATTTAGCTTTAACTGGAAGCGAAACAAGCGAGTTAGCTTCTAATCCATGCGAAACAAACGAGTTAGCTTCACATTAATTCGAAACACATGATTTAGCCTCAAATCAATGCGAGGTAGAAGATTTAGCTTCAAATCCATGCGAAACAAATGATTTTGCTTCAAATACTTGCGATATAAATGATTTAGCTTTAACTGGAAGCGAGACAAACGAGTTAGATTCACATTCATGCGAAAACACATGATTTATATTCAAAGCAACGCGAAGTAGAAGGATTAGCTTCAAATCCATGCGAAACAAATGGTTTAGCTTCAAGTACTAGCGATATAAATGACTTAGCTCCAACTGGAAGCGAGACATGCGAGTTAGCTTCAAATCCATGCGAAACAAATGATTTAGCTTCAAACACTTGCGATATAAATGATTTAGCTTTAACTGGAAGCGAAACAAGCGAGTTAGCTTCTAATCCATGCGAAACAAACGAGTTAGCTTCACATTAATTCGAAACACATGATTTAGCCTCAAATCAATGCGAGGTAGAAGATTTAGCTTCAAATCCATGCGACACAAATGATTTAGCTTCTAATACTTGCGATATAAAAGATATATCTTCAAATGCATGCGAAACAAACGAGTTAGCTTCACAGTCATTCGAAACACATGATTTAGCTTCAAATCAATGCGAAGTAGAAGGTTTAGCCTCAAATACATGCGAAACAAATGATTTACATTCAAATAGTTGCGATATAAATGATTTAGGTTTAACTGGAAGCGAATTAAGCGAGTTAGCTTCAAATTCATGCGAAACAAACGAGTTAGCTTCACAGTCATTCGAAACACATGATTTAGCTTCAAATCAATGCGAAGTAGAAGGTTTAGCTTCAAATCCATGCGAAAGAAATGATTTACCTTCAAATACTTGCGATATAAATGATTTAGCTTTAACTGGAAGCGAAACAAGCGAGTTAGCTTCTAATCCATGCGAAACAAACGAGTTAGCTTCACATTAATTCGAAACACATGATTTAGCCTCAAATCAATGCGAGGTAGAAGATTTAGCTTCAAATCCATGCGAAACAAATGATTTTGCTTCAAATACTTGCGATATAAATGATTTAGCTTTAACTGGAAGCGAGACAAACGAGTTAGCTTCAAATCCATGCGAAAGAAATGATTTACCTTCAAATACTTGCGATATAAATGATTTAGCTTTAACTGGAAGCGAAACAAGCGAGTTAGCTTCTAATCCATGCGAAACAAACGAGTTAGCTTCATATTAATTCGAAACACATGATTTAGCCTCAAATCAATGCGAGGTAGAAGATTTAGCTTCAAATCCATGCGAAACAAATGATTTACCTTCAAATACTTGCGATATAAATGATTTAGCTTTAACTGGAAGCGAAACAAGCGAGTTAGCTTCTAATCCATGCGAAACAAACGAGTTAGCTTCACATTAATTCGAAACACATGATTTAGCCTCAAATCAATGCGAGGTGGAAGATTTAGCTTCAAATCCATGCGACACAAATGATTTAGCTTCTAATACTTGCGATATAAAAGATATATCTTCAAATGCATGCGAAACAAACGAGTTAGCTTCACAGTCATTCGAAACACATGATTTAGCTTCAAATCAATGCGAAGTAGAAGGTTTAGCCTCAAATACATGCGAAACAAATGATTTACATTCAAATACTTGCGATATAAATGATTTAGGTTTAACTGGAAGCGAATTAAGCGAGTTAGCTTCAAATTCATGCGAAACAAACGAGTTAGCTTCACAGTCATTCGAAACACATGATTTAGCTTCAAATCAATACGAAGTAGAAGGTTTAGCTTCAAATCCATGCGAAAGAAATGATTTACCTTCAAATACTTGCGATATAAATGATTTAGCTTTAACTGGAAGCGAAACAAGCGAGTTAGCTTCTAATCCATGCGAAACAAACGAGTTAGCTTCACATTAATTCGAAACACATGATTTAGCCTCAAATCAATGCGAGGTAGAAGATTTAGCTTCAAATCCATGCGAAACAAATGATTTTGCTTCAAATACTTGCGATATAAATGATTTAGCTTTAACTGGAAGCGAGACAAACGAGTTAGCTTCACATTCATGCGAAAACACATGATTTATATTCAAAGCAACGCGAAGTAGAAGGATTAGCTTCAAATCCATGCGAAACAAATGGTTTAGCTTCAAGTACTAGCGATATAAATGACTTAGCTCCAACTGGAAGCGAGACATGCGAGTTAGCTTCAAATCCATGCGAAACAAATGATTTAGCTTCAAACACTTGCGATATAAATGATTTAGCTTTAACTGGAAGCGATACAAGCGAGTTAGCTTCACATTCATGCGAAACCACATGATTTAGCTTCCAATCAATGCGAGGTAAAAGCTTTGGCTTCAAATCCATGCGAAACAAATGATTTAGCTTCAAATACTTGCGATATAAATGATTTAGATGCAACTCCATGCGAAACAAACAAGTTAGATTCAAATCAATGCGAGAAAAGAGATTTAGATTTAAATCAATGCGGAGTAGAAGTTTTAGCATCAAATCCTTGCGAAACAAATGATTTGCCTTCAAATACTTGCGATATAAACGATATAGATTCACATGCATGCGAAACAAACGAGTTAGCTTCACAGTCATTCGAAACACATGATTTATCTTCAAACCAATGCGAAGTAGAAGGTTTAGCTTCAAATCCATGCGAAACAAATGATTTAATTTCAAATACTAGCGATATAAATGATTTAGCACCAACTGGAAGCGAAACATGCGAGTTAGCTTCAAATCCATGCGAAACAAATGATTTGGCTTCAAGTACATGCGATATAAACGATATAGATTCAAATGCATGCGAAACAAACGAGTTAGCTTCACATTCATTCGAAACACATGATTTAGCTTCAAATCAATGCGAAGTAGAAGGTTTAGCTTCAAATACATGCGAAACAAATGATTTACCTTCAAATACTTGCGATATAAATGATTTAGGTTTAACTGGAAGCGAATTAAGCGAGTTAGCTTCAAATTCATGCGAAACAAACGAGTTAGCTTCACAGTCATTCGAAACACATGATTTAGCTTCAAATCAATGCGAAGTAGAAGGTTTAGCTTCAAATCCATGCGAAAGAAATGATTTACCTTCAAATACTTGCGATATAAATGATTTAGCTTTAACTGGAAGCGAAACAAGCGAGTTAGCTTCTAATCCATGCGAAACAAACGAGTTAGCTTCACATTAATTCGAAACACATGATTTAGCCTCAAATCAATGCGAGGTAGAAGATTTAGCTTCAAATCCATGCGAAACAAATGATTTTGCTTCAAATACTTGCGATATAAATGATTTAGCTTTAACTGGAAGCGAGACAAACGAGTTAGATTCACATTCATGCGAAAACACATGATTTATATTCAAAGCAACGCGAAGTAGAAGGATTAGCTTCAAATCCATGCGAAACAAATGGTTTAGCTTCAAGTACTAGCGATATAAATGACTTAGCTCCAACTGGAAGCGAGACATGCGAGTTAGCTTCAAATCCATGCGAAACAAATGATTTAGCTTCAAACACTTGCGATATAAATGATTTAGCTTTAACTGGAAGCGATACAAGCGAGTTAGCTTCACATTCATGCGAAACCACATGATTTAGCTTCCAATCAATGCGAGGTAAAAGCTTTGGCTTCAAATCCATGCGAAACAAATGATTTAGCTTCAAATTCTTGCGATATAAATGATTTAGATGCAACTCCATGCGAAACAAACAAGTTAGATTCAAATCAATGCGAGAAAAGAGATTTAGATTTAAATCAATGCGGAGTAGAAGTTTTAGCATCAAATCCTTGCGAAACAAATGATTTGCCTTCAAATACTTGCGATATAAACGATATAGATTCACATGCATGCGAAACAAACGAGTTAGCTTCACAGTCATTCGAAACACATGATTTATCTTCAAACCAATGCGAAGTAGAAGGTTTAGCTTCAAATCCATGCGAAACAAATGATTTAGTTTCAAATACTAGCGATATAAATGATTTAGCACCAACTGGAAGCGAGACATGCGAGTTAGCTTCTAATCCATGCGAAACAAACGAGTTAGCTTCACATTAATTCGAAACACATGATTTAGCCTCAAATCAATGCGAGGTAGAAGATTTAGCTTCAAATCCATGCGAAACAAATGATTTTGCTTCAAATACTTGCGATATAAATGATTTAGCTTTAACTGGAAGCGAGACAAACGAGTTAGCTTCACATTCATGCGAAAACACATGATTTATATTCAAAGCAACGCGAAGTAGAAGGATTAGCTTCAAATCCATGCGAAACAAATGGTTTAGCTTCAAGTACTAGCGATATAAATGACTTAGCTCCAACTGGAAGCGAGACATGCGAGTTAGCTTCAAATCCATGCGAAACAAATGATTTAGCTTCAAACACTTGCGATATAAATGACTTAGCTTTAACTGGAAGCGATACAAGCGAGTTAGCTTCACATTCATGCGAAACCACATGATTTAGCTTCCAATCAATGCGAGGTAAAAGCTTTGGCTTCAAATCCATGCGAAACAAATGATTTAGCTTCAAATACTTGCGATATAAATGATTTAGATGCAACTCCATGCGAAACAAACAAGTTAGATTCAAATCAATGCGAGAAAAGAGATTTAGATTTAAATCAATGCGGAGTAGAAGTTTTAGCATCAAATCCTTGCGAAACAAATGATTTGCCTTCAAATACTTGCGATATAAACGATATAGATTCACATGCATGCGAAACAAACGAGTTAGCTTCACAGTCATTCGAAACACATGATTTATCTTCAAACCAATGCGAAGTAGAAGGTTTAGCTTCAAATCCATGCGAAACAAATGATTTAATTTCAAATACTAGCGATATAAATGATTTAGCACCAACTGGAAGCGAAACATGCGAGTTAGCTTCAAATCCATGCGAAACAAATGATTTGGCTTCAAGTACATGCGATATAAACGATATAGATTCAAATGCATGCGAAACAAACGAGTTAGCTTCACATTCATTCGAAACACATGATTTAGCTTCAAATCAATGCGAAGTAGAAGGTTTAGCTTCAAATACATGCGAAACAAATGATTTACCTTCAAATACTTGCGATATAAATGATTTAGGTTTAACTGGAAGCGAATTAAGCGAGTTAGCTTCAAATTCATGCGAAACAAACGAGTTAGCTTCACAGTCATTCGAAACACATGATTTAGCTTCAAATCAATGCGAAGTAGAAGGTTTAGCTTCAAATCCATGCGAAAGAAATGATTTACCTTCAAATACTTGCGATATAAATGATTTAGCTTTAACTGGAAGCGAAACAAGCGAGTTAGCTTCTAATCCATGCGAAACAAACGAGTTAGCTTCACATTAATTCGAAACACATGATTTAGCCTCAAATCAATGCGAGGTAGAAGATTTAGCTTCAAATCCATGCGAAACAAATGATTTTGCTTCAAATACTTGCGATATAAATGATTTAGCTTTAACTGGAAGCGAGACAAACGAGTTAGCTTCACATTCATGCGAAAACACATGATTTATATTCAAAGCAACGCGAAGTAGAAGGATTAGCTTCAAATCCATGCGAAACAAATGGTTTAGCTTCAAGTACTAGCGATATAAATGACTTAGCTCCAACTGGAAGCGAGACATGCGAGTTAGCTTCAAATCCATGCGAAACAAATGATTTAGCTTCAAACACTTGCGATATAAATGATTTAGCTTTAACTGGAAGCGATACAAGCGAGTTAGCTTCACATTCATGCGAAACCACATGATTTAGCTTCCAATCAATGCGAGGTAAAAGCTTTGGCTTCAAATCCATGCGAAACAAATGATTTAGCTTCAAATACTTGCGATATAAATGATTTAGATGCAACTCCATGCGAAACAAACAAGTTAGATTCAAATCAATGCGAGAAAAGAGATTT
This sequence comes from Megalopta genalis, assembly GCF_051020955.1. Taxonomy (NCBI): domain Eukaryota; kingdom Metazoa; phylum Arthropoda; class Insecta; order Hymenoptera; family Halictidae; genus Megalopta; species Megalopta genalis. Next base: position 309,150 of record NW_027476221.1, on the reverse strand, counting down.
AGATTTAAATCAATGCGGAGTAGAAGTTTAGCATCAAATCCTTGCGAAACAAATGATTTGCCTTCAAATACTTGCGATATAAACGATATAGATTCACATGCATGCGAAACAAACGAGTTAGCTTCACAGTCATTCGAAACACATGATTTATCTTCAAACCAATGCGAAGTAGAAGGTTTAGCTTCAAATCCATGCGAAACAAATGATTTAGTTTCAAATACTAGCGATATAAATGATTTAGCACCAACTGGAAGCGAGACATGCGAGTTAGCTTCAAATCCTTGCGAAACAAATGATTTGCCTTCAAATACTTGCGATATAATCGATATAGATTCAAATGCATGCGAAACAAACGACTTAGCTTCACAGTCATTCGAAACACATGATTTAGCTTCAAATCAATGCGAAGTAGAATGTTTAGCTTCAAATGCATGCGAAACAAATGATTTAGCTTCAAATACTTGCGATATAGATGTTTTAGCTATAACTGGAAGTGAAACATGCGAGTTAGCTTCAAATCCATGCGAAACAAATGATTTGGCTTCAAGTACTTGCGATATAAACGATATAGCTTCAAATGCATGCGAAACAAACGAGTTAGCTTCACAGCCATTCGAAACACATGATTTAGCTTCAAATCAATGCGAAGTAGAAGATTTAGCTTCAAATCCATGTGAAACAAATGATTTAGCTTCAAATACTTGCGATATAAATGACTTAGCTTCAACTGCATGCGAAACAATCGAGTTAGATTTTAAATCCACGCGAAACACATGACAAAGCTTCAAATCAGTGCGAGGTAGAAGGTTTAGCTTCAAATCCATGCGAAACAAATGATTTAGCTTCAAATACTAGCGATATAAATGATTTAGCTTCAACTGGAAGCGAAACAATCGAGTTAGATTCAAATCCACGCGAAACACATGATTTATCTTCCAAGCAATGCGAAGTAGAAGGTTTAGCTTCAAATCCATGCGAAACAAATGATTTACTTTCAAATACTTGCGATATAAATGATTTAGCTCCAACTGGAAGCGAGACATGCGAGTTAGCTTCAAATCCATGCGAAACAAATGATTTAGCTTCAAGTACTTGCGATATAAATGATTTAGCTTCAACTGGAAGCGAGACAAACGAGTTAGCTTCACACTCATGCGAAAACACATGATTTAGCTACAAACCAATGCGACGTAAAAGCTTTGGCTTCAAATCCATGCGAAACAAATGATTTAGCTTCAAATACTTGCGATATAAATGGTTTAGATTCAACTGCATGCGAAACAAACAAGTTAGAATCAAATCAATGCGAGAAAAGAGATTTAGATTTAAATCAATGCGAAGTAGAAGGTTTAGCTTCAAATACTTGCGATATAAATGATTTAGATTCAACTGCATACGAAAAAAACAAGTTAGAATCAAATCCATGCGAGAAAAGAGATTTAGATTTAAATCAATGCGGAGTAGAAGTTTTAGCTTCAAATCCTTGCGAAACAAATGATTTGCCTTCAAATACTTGCGATATAAACGATATAGATTCAAATGCATGCGAAACAAACGAGTTAGCTTCACAGTCATTCGAAACACATGATTTAGCTTCAAACCAATGCGAAGTAGAAGGTTTAGCTTCAAATCCATGCGAAACGAATGATTTTGCTTCAATTACTTGCGATATAAATGATTTAGATTCAACTGCATGCGTAACAAACAAGTTAGATTCAAATCCATGCAAAACACGAGATTTATATTCAAATCAATGCCGAGTAGGAGTTTTAGCTTCAAATCCATGCGAAACAAATGATTTAGCTTCAAATACTTGCGATATAAACGTTATAGCTTCAAATGCATGCGAAACAAACGAGTTAGCTTCACAGTCATTTGAAACACATGATTTATCTTCAAATCAATGCGAAGTAGAAGATTTAGCTTGACATCCATGTGAAACAAATGATTTAGCTTCAAATACTTGCGATATAAATGACTTAGCTTCAACTGCATGCGAAACAATCGAGTTAGATTTTAAATCCACGCGAAACACATGACAAAGCTACAAATCAGTGCGAGGTAGAAGGTTTAGCTTCAAATCCATGCGAAACAAATGATTTTCTTTCAAATACTTGCGATATAAATGATTTAGCTCCAACTGGAAGCGAGACATGCGAGTTAGCTTCAAATCCTTGCGAAACAAATGATTTGCCTTCAAATACTTGCGATATAAACGATATAGATTCAAATGCATGCGAAACAAACGACTTAGCTTCACAGTCATTCGAAACACATGATTTAGCTTCAAATCAATGCGAAGTAGAATGTTTAGCTTCAAATGCATGCGAAACAAATGATTTAGCTTCAAATACTTGCGATATAAATGTTTTAGCTATAACTGGAAGTGAAACATGCGAGTTAGCTTCAAATCCATGCGAAACAAATGATTTAGCTTCAAGTACTTGCGATATAATTGATTTAGCTTCAACTGGAAGCGAGACAAACGAGTTAGCTTCACATTCATGCGAAAACACATGATTTAGCTACAAATCAATGCGACGTAAAAGCTTTGGCTTCAAATCCATGCGAAACAAATGATTTAGCTTCAAATACTTGCGATATAAATGGATTAGATTCAACTGCATGCGAAACAAACAACTTAGATTCACAATCATTCGAAACACATGATTTAGCTTCAAATCAATGCGAAGTAGAAGATTTAGCTTCAAATCCAAGCGAAACAAATGATTTTGCTTCAAATCCTTGCGATTTATATGATTTAGATTCAACTGCATGCGAAAAAAACAAGTTAGATTCAAATCCATGCGAGAAAAGAGATTTAGATTTAAATCAATGCGGAGTAGAAGTTTTAGCTTCAAATCCTTGCGAAACAAATGATTTGCCTTCAAATACTTGCGATATAAACGATATAGATTCAAATGCATGCGAAACAAACGAGTTAGCTTCACAGTCATTCGAAACACATGATTTATCTTCAAACCAATGCGAAGAAGAAGGTTTAGCTTCAAATCCATGCGAAACAAATGATTTAGTTTCAAATACTAGCGATATAAATGATTTTGCACCAACTGGAAGCGAAACATGCGAGTTAGCTTCAAATCCATGCGAAACAAATGATTTGGCTTCAAGTACTTGCGATATAAACGATATTGCTTCAAATGCATGCGAAACAAACGAGTTAGCTTCACATTCATTCGAAACACATGATTTAGCTTCAAATCAATGCGAAATAGAAGGTTTAGCTTCAAATCCAAGACAAACAAATGATTTTGCTTCAAATACTTGCGATATAAATGATTTAGATTCAACTGCATGCGAAACAAACAAGTTAGATTCAAATCCATGCAAAACACGAGATTTATATTCAAATCAATGCCGAGTAGAAGTTTTAGCTTCAAATAAATGCGAAACAAACGAGTTAGCTTCACAGTCATTCGAAACACATGATTTAGCTTCAAATCAATGCGAAGTAGAAGGTTTAGCTTCAAATCCATGCGAAACAAATGATTTAGCTTCAAGTACTTGCGATATAAATGATTTAGCTTCAACTGGAAGCGAGACAAACGAGTTAGCTTCCCATTCATGCGAAAACACATGATTTATATTCAAAGCAACGCGAAGTAGAAGGATTAGCTTCAAATCCATGCGAAACAAATGGTTTAGCTTCAAGTACTAGCGATATAAATGACTTAGCCCCAACTGGAAGCGAGACATGCGAGTTAGCTTCAAATCCATGCGAAACAAATGATTTAGCTTCAAGTACTTGCGATATAAATGATTTAGCTTCAACTGGAAGCGAGACAAACGAGTTAGCTTCACATTCATGCGAAAACACATGTTTTAGCTTCAAATCAGTGCGAGGTAGAAGGTTTAGCTTCAAATCCATGCGAAACAAATGATTTAGCTTCAAATACTAGCGATATAAATGATTTAGCTTCAACTGCAAGCGAAACAATCGAGTTAGATTCAAATCCACGCGAAACACATGATTTATCTTCCAAGCAATGCGAAGTAGAAGGTTTAGCTTCAAATCCATGCGAAACAAATGATTTACTTTCAAATACTTGCGATATAAATGATTTAGCTCCAACTGGAAGCGAGACATGCGAGTTAGCTTCAAATCCATGCGAAACAAATGATTTAGCTTCAAGTACTTGCGATATAAATGATTTAGCTTCAACTGGAAGCGAGACAAACGAGTTAGCTTCACATTCATGCGAAAACACATGATTTAGCTTCAAATCAATGCGAGGTAAAAGCTTTGGCCTCAAATTCATGCGAAACAAATGATTTAGCTTCAAATACTTGCGATATAAATGATTTAGACTCAACTGCATGCGAAACAAACAACTTAGATTCAAATCCATGCGAAAAAAGAGAATTAGATTTAAATCAATGCGGAGTAGAAGTTTTAGTTTCAAACTCTTGCGAAACAAATGATTTAGTTTCAAATACTTGCGATATAAACGATATAGCTTCAAATTCATGCGAAACAAACGAGTTAGCTTCACAGTCATTCGAAACACATGATTTAGCTTCAAATCAATGCGAAGTAGAAGGTTTATCTTCAAATCCACGCGAAACAAATGATTTTGCTTCAAATACTTGGGATATAAATGATTTAGATTCAACTGCATGCGAAACAAACAAGTTAGATTCAAATCCGTGCAAAACACGAGATTTGGAATTAAATCAATGCCGAGTAGAAGTTTTAGCTTCAAATCCTTGCGAAACAAATGATTTACCTTCAAATACTTGCGATATAAACGATATAGCTTTAACTGGAAGCGGAACAAGCGAGTTAGCTTCTAATTCATGCGAAACGAATGATTTAGCTTCAAATACTTGCGATATAAACGATATAGCTTCAAATGCGTGCGAAAAAACGAGTTAGATTCACATTCATTCGAAACACACGATTTAGCTTCAAATCAATACGAAGTAGAAGATTGAGCTTCAAATCCATGCGAAACAAATGATTTAGCTTCAAATACTTGAGATATAAATGATTTAGCTTCAACTGGAAGCGAATCAATCGAGTTAGATTCAAATCCACGCGAAATACATGATTTATCTTCCAAGCAATGCGAAGTAGAAGGTTTAGCTTCAAATCGATGAGAAACAAATGATTTAGCTTCAAGTACTAGCGATATAAATGACTTAGCACCAACTGGAAGCGAGACATGCGAGTTAGCTTCAAATCCATGCGAAACAAATGATTTAGCTTCAAGTACTTGCGATATAAACGAAATAACTTCAAATGCATGCGAAACAAACGAGTTGGCTTCACATTCATTCGAAACACATGATTTAGCATCAAATCAATGCGAAGTAGAAGAATTAGCTTCAAATGCAAGCGAAACAAATGGTTTTGCTTCAAATACTTGCGATATAAATGATATAGCTTCAAATTCATGCGAAACAAACGAGTTAGCTTCACAGTCATTCGAAACACATGATTTAGCTTCAAATCAATGCGAAGTAGAAGATTTCGCTTCAAATCCATGTGAAACAAATGATTTAGCTTCAAATACTTGCGATATAAATGACTTAGCTTCAACTGCATGCGAAACAATCGAGTTAGATTTTAAATCCACGCGAAACACATGACAAAGCTTCAAATCAGTGCGAGGTAGAAGGTTTAGCTTCAAATCCATGCGAAACAAATGATTTAGCTTCAAATACTAGCGATATAAATGATTTAGCTTCAACTGGAAGCGAAACAATCGAGTTAGATTCAAATCCACGCGAAACACATGATTTATCTTCCAAGCAATGCGAAGTAGAAGGTTTAGCTTCAAATCCATGCGAAACAAATGATTTACTTTCAAATACTTGCGATATAAATGATTTAGCTCCAACTGGAAGCGAGACATGCGAGTTAGCTTCAAATTCATGCGAAACAAATGATTTAGCTTCAAGTACTTGCGATATAAATGATTTAGCTTCAACTGGAAGCGAGACAAACGAGTTAGCTTCACATTCATGCGAAAACACATGATTTAGCTACAAATCAATGCGACGTAAAAGCTTTGGCTTCAAATCCATGCGAAACAAATGATTTAGCTTCAAATACTTGCGATATAAATGGTTTAGATTCAACTGCATGCGAAACAAACAACTTAGATTCACAATCATTCGAAACACATGATTTAGCTTCAAATCAATGCGAAGTAGAAGGTTTAGCTTCAAATACTTGCGATATAAATGATTTAGATTCAACTGCATGCGAAAAAAACAAGTTAGAATCAAATTCATGCGAGAAAAGAGATTTAGATTTAAATCAATGCGGAGTAGAAGTTTTAGCTTCAAATCCTTGCGAAACAAATGATTTGCCTTCAAATACTTGCGATATAAACGATATAGATTCAAATGCATGCGAAACAAACGAGTTAGCTTCACAGTCATTCGAAACACATGATTTTGCTTCAAATCAATGCGAAGAAGAAGGTTTAGCTTCAAATCCAAGACAAACAAATGATTTTGCTTCAATTACTTGCGATATAAATGATTTAGATTCAACTGCATGCGAAACAAACAAGTTAGATTCAAATCCATGCAAAACACGAGATTTATATTCAAATCAATGCCGAGTAGAAGTTTTAGCTTCAAATCCATGCGAAACAAATGATTTAGCTTCAAATACTTGCGATATAAACGTTATAGCTTCAAATGCATGCGAAACAAACGAGTTAGCTTCACAGTCATTCGAAACACATGATTTATCTTCAAATCAATGCGAAGTAGAAGATTTAGCTTCACATCCATGTGAAAAATGATTTAGTTTCAAATACTTGCGATATAAATGATTTAGCTCCAACTGGAAGCGAGACATGCGAGTTAGCTTCAAATCCATGCGAAACAAATGATTTAGCTTCAAGTACTTGCGATATAAATGATTTAGCTTCAACTGGAAGCGAGACAAACGAGTTAGCTTCACATTCATGCGAAAACACATGATTTAGCTACAAATCAATGCGACGTAAAAGCTTTGGCTTCAAATCCATGCGAAACAAATGATTTAGCTTCAAATACTTGCGATATAAATGGATTAGATTCAACTGCATGCGAAACAAACAACTTAGATTCACAATCATTCGAAACACATGATTTAGCTTCAAATCAATGCGAAGTAGAAGATTTAGCTTCAAATCCAAGCGAAACAAATGATTTTGCTTCAAATACTTGCGATTTATATGATTTAGATTCAACTGCATGCGAAAAAAACAAGTTAGATTCAAATCCATGCGAGAAAAGAGATTTAGATTTAAATCAATGCGGAGTAGAAGTTTTAGCTTCAAATCCTTGCGAAACAAATGATTTGCCTTCAAATACTTGCGATATAAACGATATAGATTCAAATGCATGCGAAACAAACGAGTTAGCTTCACAGTCATTCGAAACACATGATTTATCTTCAAACCAATGCGAAGAAGAAGGTTTAGCTTCAAATCCATGCGAAACAAATGATTTAGTTTCAAACACTAGCGATATAAATGATTTAGCACCAACTGGAAGCGAAACATGCGAGTTAGCTTCAAATCCATGCGAAACAAATGATTTGGCTTCAAGTACTTGCGATATAAACGATATAGCTTCAAATGCATACGAAACAAACGAGGTAGCTTCACATTCATTCGAAACACATGATTTAGCATCAAATCAATGCGAAATATAAGGTTTTGCTTCAAATCCAAGACAAACAAATGATTTTGCTTCAAATACTTGCGATATAAATGATTTAGATTCAACTGCATGCGAAACAAATGATTTATTTTCAAATCAATGCGAAGTAGAAGGTTTAGCTTCAAATCCATGCGAAACAAATGATTTAGCTTCAAATACTTGCGATATAAATGTTTTAGCTATAACTGGAAGTGAAACATGCGAGTTTGCTTCAAATCCATGCGAAACAAATGATTTGGCTTCAAGTACTTGCGATATAAACGAAATAGCTTCAAATGCATGCGAAACAAACGAGTTAGCTTCACATTCATTCGAAACACATGATTTAGCTTCAAATCAATGCGAAATAGAAGGTTAAGCTTCAAATCCAAACGAAAGAAACTAGTTAGATTCACATTCATTCGAAACACATGATTTAGCTTCAAATCAATGCGAAGAAGAAGGTTTAGCTTCAAATCCAAGACAAACAAATGATTTTGCTTCAAATACTTGCGATTTATATGATTTAGATTCAACTGCATGCGAAAAAAACAAGTTAGATTCAAATCCATGCGAGAAAAGAGATTTAGATTTAAATCAATGCGAGGTAGAAGATTTAGCTTCAAATCCATGCGAAACAAATGATTTTGCTTCAAATACTTGCGATATAAATGATTTAGCTTTAACTGGAAGCGAGACAAACGAGTTAGCTTCACATTCATGCGAAAACACATGATTTATATTCAAACCAATGCGAAGTAGAAGGTTTAGCTTCAAATCCATGCGAAACAAATGATTTAATTTCAAATACTAGCGATATAAATGATTTAGCACCAACTGGAAGCGAAACATGCGAGTTAGCTTCAAATCCATGCGAAACAAATGATTTGGCTTCAAGTACATGCGATATAAACGATATAGATTCAAATGCATGCGAAACAAACGAGTTAGCTTCACATTCATTCGAAACACATGATTTAGCTTCAAATCAATGCGAAGTAGAAGGTTTAGCTTCAAATACATGCGAAACAAATGATTTACCTTCAAATACTTGCGATATAAATGATTTAGGTTTAACTGGAAGCGAATTAAGCGAGTTAGCTTCAAATTCATGCGAAACAAACGAGTTAGCTTCACAGTCATTCGAAACACATGATTTAGCTTCAAAATAATGCGAAGTAGAAGGTTTAGCTTCAAATCCATGCGAAAGAAATGATTTAGCTTCAAATACTTGCGATATAAATGATTTAGCTTTAACTGGAAGCGAAACAAGCGAGTTAGCTTCTAATCCATGCGAAACAAACGAGTTAGCTTCACATTAATTCGAAACACATGATTTAGCCTCAAATCAATGCGAGGTAGAAGATTTAGCTTCAAATCCATGCGAAACAAATGATTTTGCTTCAAATACTTGCGATATAAATGATTTAGCTTTAACTGGAAGCGAGACAAACGAGTTAGATTCACATTCATGCGAAAACA